>NC_034409.1:69990916-70121853 GCF_002078875.1 Numida meleagris
CACTCCCTATCAGTTTCATCTCATTTCCCCAACCAATGCCTGATCAAGTTGCAGCTAATACAATCCAACAGACCCATTATGACTCAATTTTTTTTTTTTTTTAGAGTATCAGTAGATCTAAGCACTCATTAAAAGTGAGCGCTGCAAAAGCTGTCACAGATTGGTCTAGAAAATGCTGTAATGCAATTCTCCTCCTAGTTCTTCTAATTGCCTGCAAGCTCATACCTCTTTTATCAGCTTCACAGAATCACAGAATTGTAGGGTTTGGAAGGGACCTCCAGAGATCATGGAGTCCAACTCCCTTGCAAAGCAGGCTCCCTACAGCAGGCTGCACAGGTAGGCATCCAGGAGGGTCTGAATATCTCCAGAGAAGGAGACTCCACCAGCACTCTGGGCAGCCTGTTCCAGTGCTCCACCACCCTCACTGTGAAGAAGTTCCTTTGCACATTGTTGTGGAACTTCCTATGTTCCCGTTTATGGCCATTTCCCCTTGTCCTGTCCCCACAGACCGCTGAAAAGAGGTTGGCCATGTCCCTTTGTCTCCCACACTTAAGATATTTATAAACATTAATAAGATCCCCTCTGAGACTTCTTTTCTCAAGGCTGAATAGACCCATGTTACTCAGCCTTTCCACATAGGGAGATGCTCCAGGTGCGTTATCATCTTTGTGGTCCTCTGCTGGACTCTCTCCAGGAGACCTCTGTCTTTTTTGTACCAGGGAGCCCAGAACTGGACACAGTACTCCAGCTGAGGCCTGACCAGGGCAGAGTAGAGGGGGAGGATCACCTCCCTGACCTGCTGGCCATGCTCTTTTAATGCATCCCATTGGCCTTCTTGGCCAGAAGGACACACTGCTGGCTCATGGCCAACCTGTTGTCCACCAGGACACCCAGGTCCTTCT
The DNA here is from genome assembly GCF_002078875.1 of Numida meleagris. Classification (NCBI taxonomy): domain Eukaryota; kingdom Metazoa; phylum Chordata; class Aves; order Galliformes; family Numididae; genus Numida; species Numida meleagris. The sequence goes on from NC_034409.1 coordinate 69,991,819, forward strand.
CTGCACTGCTCCTCTCCAGCAGGTCATCCCCCAACCTGTACTGGTGCATGTGGTTATTCCTCCCTACGTGCAAAAGACTCTACACTTGCTTTTATTAAACTTCACCAGGTTTCTCACTGCCCAGCTCTCCAGCCTGTCTAGGTCTTGCTGAATGGTAGCACAGCTCTCTGGTGTGTCAGCCACTCCTCACAGCTTCATATCATCAGCAAACTTGCTGAGGGTGGACACTATCCCCCTCATCAAGGTCACTGATGAAGGTGTTGAACAAGACCAGACCTAGTACTGACCCCCAGGGAACACTGCTAGATACAGGCCTCCAACTGGACTCTGCACCACCAACCACAACCCTCTAAACTCTGAGTTTCAGTGCATATCTAAATGTAAGCATGGCGGATTCATCTTCAGCCTACAACAGGGGAGGGAAAAACATAATTTTTTCATTAGAGGAAAAGTAATCCTAAACCATGAAAACTATCTTCTCTTGACCTCTCTTGAAGTCCATGTGTGCTAGTTCTCCTACTTCTTGGAATTCCAACTGGCTTAGGAATATGGATTTTCATTTGTACCAGTGTTCTAATAATAAAAATAATTTATACACTTTGATACCATAATTTCCAATCATTTCGTTCCCAGATGTGACTCATGGTTTAGAATAAAAGCTGTTTTTTTTCATGTTATTTGTCCAATATTTTTTACTCTTCTACTCCATACAGATTAGAAGGCTTGATTTTCAGAAGTAACTGAAAACTCATCCTCTGAAATTAATGACCCTTCTATGTGGTATAAATGACCCTATATTCAGTAGTCACCTGTCAAAGGAGTCTGTGGAACATAAGGAAATTGAATACTGGTCTTCTGAAACCAATGGCAGCAGCTGAAATAAGATTGGATTTAAAGCAAATATTAACTGAATGATTTCCAATAATATTTAGTAAGTAGGGTTTTGACTTGTTAGACTTATTAATCAGTTTGTTTTTCATTTGAAACTAATGGCTTTTTTAAAAAAGAACTATTATGCTATATTCCTCTTGCTTTTCATTTGGCTTACATCAGAGAACACAGAAATGGGTCCATTAGGTCTGAGATATCTCTTGAATGTGTATCACCAGAGGCTGTAAACAGCAAACTACAAAAATAGTATTCTATTTAGAACTAAACTGTACTTTCTGTTTGGTAAAAGAAACAAAATAAATAAATGCACTTTCCCTGAACTGATTATACACATATATTAGAAATACTGCTACTATATATAACAGTATCCTAAAGCAGTATCTCAATAAACTGGTTACAAAACAATGTTATTTTCAGTTCATGCATTAGTACTGTTTTTAAAAAATGGTCTGAATCCCAATTCTCCCTTACATTAAAACACTAACAACAGAATATAGGATGAGAAGTGCAGAACAAAATGTGATGCATCTCTGACCAGACACCGACTATAAAGACTACACTACTGCCAGAGCGGAAGGCAGGTGATATGGAGTGCTTCATTCCCAACACCAGCAGAAGCAGCTTCAAAGAAGGCCCACTGATATCTTTTAGCAGGATAGATCCTAAAGCAACACCAGTAATTAAAATGCATCAGGGCCTGTTCTCTGGAAGGACAAGAGGGGCAGGCTGGACCCATATCTGCGGAGATTATTGTGTTAGACTTGATAAAACCAGAAAAAATAGCTTGAGTCACATGCTCCCTAAACACTGCACCCAAACCATGCTCAGGCCAACCTGCCCCAACGGGCACAAGGCCACAGGGCAAGGCCTCTTGCTGAGGACAGCTGGCACAAAAAGCAGTTCTCTTCTATCCCTCTCAACCAGCCACAACATCCTCACAGCCACGGGAACTGCAGCAAGGAGTAAGTGCAGGCTAACTACACTAAGAACTATGGGTCAGGTCCGCAGACTGCTTTCAATCCCTAAATTTTTAACAAAATAACACTGCTTTGTCTGTTTGCCTTCTGATTGATGAGTCATGATTTGAGTTCTCAAGCTTGTCTCCACATCCATGATTCCACCATAACTAGGTCTTACAGATTTTGTTACAGGTCCTTCACTGACAGCTGATACTGGTTGGTAGCTGATATTCGAAGGGGAGAATTATTTTAAATTGTGGACATTCTCTTCAAGCCTTTGCTAGGTTGGTAAAATATTTCTCTGTCTGTAGATGCTCATCATGTCTGTACTAGATGTCATCACCAATGGAACAGTTTCTGTGAAGTTGCCGCAATTCACATGAAACTGTATCAGATAAATTAGCTTAAGGAGTTTATCTTTTAGGCATAAACTCACCAACCTAATTTTGCTGAAGACAAACCAGAATGCATTCACACATAATGCTCTGCAGGTAGTGCTTTAAGAAGTGATGAACAGCAAGCTAAGGACACTACAACTTTGCGCTACTGCAGATGGTTATAAAAGAGGACATCTATCTGTACCCTTAGATTTATCCTCTCTGTTTTTGTTCAACAAATTAAACATGCTCCCATGGTATAATGCAGCACAAAGAAAAAAAATGTGTAGTATAACATTTCTGAAAGGAACATGAAAATAAAAGATAAATGAATTAAAGCTCCATTCTTCCTTCCTGCCTTACCACTCTCTGGAAGACAGAATTACATCCCTCTTTATCCTTTCCAAACTTACTCAAGGTTGACCAGGTCATAGAATCATAGAATCATAGAATTAGCTAGGCTGGAAAAGACCTACAAGATCTCCTAGTCCAACCATCCACCTACTACCAATAACCCCACTAAACCATGTCTCCCAACGCTATATCTAAACGTGTCTTGAACACCTCCAGGGATGGTGACTCCACCACCTCCCTGGGCAGCCCATTCCAGCGCCTGACCACTCTTTCAGAAAAGTAGTGTTTCCTAATGTCCAGGTCAAAAGTCAACCTGGTACATTCAGTTGTTACTCTCTTTCCCTGGGCTTCACTCTTTGAAAATCCTCACAATCCAGAGACACAACTCATTTCATAACAGTATATGAGTATGTCAGCTCATGCAGTCATATCAAAGGGTAGGTTCACCAGGACAGTAATTAATGGAGAAAAGAGTGCTTTTAATTGTCTAATATGGGCTGCAGGGCAGATCCTATCTCAAACATCAGGAACTTATCTGGAAAATGATGGACACATAAACTAGCAATGGTATTTCTTCACAGCGATGTGCCAATGATGTATTACTAGATTTTCAAATCCCACATTCTCTCTAGAGCATACACAAGAAGGTACACGTCCTTACCTCAATCTTACCTCAGCTGTATCCTGCCCTGCTGCTTTCTCTAGCAGTCTCATTCCCTATATGAAAAACATGCCCAAACCGCTCCATACATTGCCCCAGCAGGAGCTCAACTTAATCTCCAGCAATATGTCCCCCACACTGGGTCTAATTTCCCTTCATTTTCACAGGTGATAACACTGTTCCAAAAGATACTGCAGAAGAGAACACTGCTGTAATGACAAGTCATTGTTTTTAAAATTCACCCTCAAGGACTTCATTAAGTTGCAGGGAACTGCTTAGTTGTCCTTAGAGTCACTGATTTCCTAGGACAACTATAGCACTTCGTCCTGTTCTACAGTGTTGGAATATGGTCTGTGACTAAATACAGAGCAGCACAGTGAGCTCTGCCGATTGAAAGAGGATCCAAAGGCAGGAGACAATGGGGCATCCATACTAGAAATCTGCATTGAGGCTGTTCTCGTAGCCTTTTGTAGTGAATCTATTTCCTTCCCCGACAATAAGCACATTTTGGAGGATGCCTGTCACCTCCTGAAGTGCCTTGGTTGGCAGTCAGAGTTGCATAGTGAACCGAAATGCAATTCCATGCCTTGGTTTCAATCCTTTCCAGGAAAACTGTTAGACAAAACGTGCCTACACATTTATCTATATTTGCACATATTAGGCGGTTAAATCACAAGAAGGGAGTGCACCAATAGTATAATGTGAAAGCACTGCAGATATGAGACATGAAAAAAATGGAAAAGAAGCACAATGCTCTTTTGGAATTTCAATAAACATTTTTAATCTATGCATGAGACTACATAGCCTCTTTAGTCAGCTAGTGTATGATCAGGGAGTCAGCCATCTGATGTCAAACAGAATCCCCCTCAAATTATAGTTGCCCATCATAAGAGCTGCCCTAAACAAAATCATTGTTTGCATGGTATCCACGCCCCCAGTCATATTTAACACACTGTCATTCCTTCTGTATGCTGAATTACAGAACTGCAGTTCTAGGCAAGCTACAGTCATTTCTATTCTATTTCTGTTATTGCTCTTCAGAGTCAGAAACAGAAATAGACCTAATTGAGAGTACAAATGGGCATCTGCCAATCTGTGTCACCACAGGTTTACTCAGTCTTGCTACAAAATCCTTGAAGAAAGCACACTATGTCTGATAGAAACACACATTAATCATTATTAACGTGCACTTCAGCTATATGTGCATAAAGAAATCCAATTTTAGCAATGACTGTAGCCGTTCTGTGCTACTCTGGCAGTAGCAGTAAACAGGCTTTTACCTGCACGGTTAACCTGAGTTTATGATTGCCTTACATCAACAAGACACTGCAAAGCAGCCAATGTACTGATCAATCTTGACTGGTGCGTATACATCCAGTGTTTATCTTCTGAACGTGTCTCATCTCACTTGCTTCACACTTGCCTCATTTTGTTGGCTGGGATGAATTTATTACTCACATACTTGGACACAGCAAAGGGCTAATTCCACACCACTGTCTGTATCTCATATGGTGATCTAATGGAATTACACATCATACAGAACTTGCAGCCTTCTGTTGGATGATGGCCTTCACATCCTGCACCATAAATGGTGGGTGGGTAAAAGCACATGGAATCAGCTTTCATTTTAAAAATTATAGATGTGTTTTGCTATCTAGTAACAAAAATCTCTGCTTAGTTGGTTCTCCGGTGCTTTTCCTTTATCTTTTACTATCCCAGCCATCGCCTCAGCTAGCTAAACTTTCCTTCCACACTTTCAGTCCCCAATACACTTCCTTTCCTGATGTTCTTCAGTACACCTTGTTCTCCTCACAATGAGTCTCATAAGCATACAGTCTCATTTGACTGAAATGGTATAAAGACAGTGTTTCTTCTGCTGTGCTGTCTCGTCTGCACACACATAGCCACACATTCTTCTTGCTACTGAATGTGCAATATGTTTCAGGATTAGTATATGGCATAAATGGTCTATTTATTCTGTAGTATTCTGTAACAGACTTTGATACATAGAACCATGATTCTTTCAGCTCTTAAGCTTCATCTCTCTGGATTCCCCCAAGTGTTGCAGAAATTTTGAATGGGGTAAAAGTGATGACATGGTGTGTGCTTCACGTAATTAACGCTTTGCTTGTTGCCCCTCCCATCAAAGTAAAAAAACAAAACAAAACAAAAAAACCACCACCAACAAAATGGAATGCACAACAAAACATTCCTACATACTGGCATTCTTATGCTCTCAGCTTTACTACCTAGATGCTTACTGCCAATTTGGGCCCACGGTTTTCTAGATTGTCTATAAAAATACAGATAGTAGATGACACTTTTTGTCCAAGATAGTTTTTCCTTGCTATGCGTGAATCAAATTCTGGCAGAGATGAAATACATCCATATACCTCAAATGGAAAATGCAAATGAAAAGATTAAATGACTTCTGCAAAGTCACAGAATCTCTAGAGAAGTCATAACAAGTGTTCAATATACCAAACCCAGCATCACTTCTGATGGGACAATACAGGGGGTACTTTCTTCACCTCAGTATAAGGTGTTCATTTGAGTGGAATTAGTAGGAATAAGAGAGAAGTCATTTAATAAAAGTCTGCATAAGAAGAATGAAGAGTCATGTGTGCTTAATTCAATTCAGTCCAGTGTTCCAGCATTTTGCTTCCTTTCACTAACTTCTTCACTATGAAAGATGAATATTAACACAAAATGAAAATGACTGGTTGTTTGGTTTCACTGATTTATGTAATTTCCTAATTCTTCACTCTTTGAGATCATTTTCATCTAATCCAATTAACACTGATTTCACTTATGTCCAAAATACATACTTAACACAGGGTAAGATCTTTTTTTCCATTTTTTTTTCCTGAGCCAGCTTTCACAAAGCAAATTGGTTGAGTTTTGCACTGCTTCACAATAGGGAAGCAATTATGCTACATTTGCTGGAGACCAAGCAATACCTATTAGGTAACAAGAGAATTCTTCCTCTTCTGAACCATTTGTTCTGTCTCCAATAACACATCTTCACGGTCTTGCTATATGGCTCATGAGAGAAACACTGATAGCTTGATTACCAAAATAACTTTTCCTTAATGACAGATTTTTCCTCTCCACCTTTATTTCCTGCTGTAGGCATTTAAGAACCTATTCAATTCCACTCCCACTGAAATCAAGTCAACCACGTCAGTGGCAAACTTTCAGTTGTCTGCAGTTACTTGTTATATGAAGTTTTTATTTATCATTTCTTTGCCTAGTGACATTTGGGACTGAGTCAATAGCAGATGCTATTTTGAGCTACACGTAAATTGAACAAAAGATAATCCCATTTCAAAAGGGCTTTCAAAGCACAAAAATCCAAAGTCCCTGACCCCTACAAACACTGGTGTACAAGTCTCACTTTCTGCACCTGAGTGGTCCTCAATTGAGTGCATTTGAGAAGCTGAGTATTTACTCTTCCAGAAGATGAGAAGAACAAGATTTGCGTCACCAAAAACCAAGACCGTGACATCAAATTCAGATGTGAACTCTATATATCAGCCTCGAACAAGACATCTCACAGAAAGTATCTCTATCACTCAACACATTTTGCTGATACTTTTCAGTTTGCACAATTCCATTCTTTTCTGTCAATTGGTATGAGAACTGAAGCACCTTCACATTGCATTATAGAGGTATATGATACCTGAGCTTTACAAATTACCCAAGATGGAGAAACTGAATTACCATGATGATACTGGAAAAGAGAAAAAGCATCACCATTCTGATTTCCAAGACATTAACTCGTTCATCCACATTCACAAAACTAACAGAGGCCAGGTATATTTTCAAGTTCTTCCCTGTGACTTGTAAGCGCACATAATATTGCCTCACAAGCCAGAGGACAAAGGTAAAGAATCCCAAATGTATTTTGCTTAAAAATCTCTTGATTTTTAAGTCAATTTTGTGACTTCTCAAGGCACTCCTCCAGGCTAGTAACATTTGAATTCACACACTCTTTAGATGAAAACTGACTAAACTCAAGGCACCAAAATCCTGTATAGAGAACAGGACTATAAAACCAGAATAGCATAGTCTGGCTATTCTGCAAGAGGATAAACTTGTTAAAAAATATGTAGGCTGCTCCAAAAGTAACATCTTCTATTTATTTCCAAGGAAACTACAACAGATACAAAGAGCACAATAACACTATTTGATAGAGCAAATTCTCAGCTACAAAACACTATTCTTCAATGTAGTCACCACCATTAGCTATCCATTTTTCCCGGCAAACAAGATCCTGCATGTTCGTCAAAATCTGCACCAGCAAAGGTGACCCACTGTCACTGTCACCATTGTTGAAATGCACCACCCATCGCCTCACTGTGCTCACAGCCACTGTTTGGTCTCCATAAACATTCAGCAAGCACTGATGAATGTCAGTGGGTGCCATTTTTTCTGCAAGGGGGAATTCGATGACAAACCTTTGCTTCAGTTTGTCAGACCATCCCTCTGCTGCCATCTGTCAAACAGCAACAAAATGTAACAGAATAATGGCACGAAGGCCGAACCTCTACTACCATATCACCAACATCTGCCTCTGATACTGTGGGCCAACATAAAACAGGAGGCATTACTTTTGGAGCAGTCCTCGTATAACAGCAACATTCTTGGGAAGAATTCCTTATAAGAACACTGGAAACTAAGGCAAATCAACTAATTTAGCACAAACATCCACACGGAGGGTCCTTGTTCCCTGATGATCTTCAGCTACACAGTGTAAGGCTTTCTCAACCCTGCCATTAGTCAGGGTAAACCTCTGCAATCCACTGCAGCTAACTCACTTCTCTGTGGCTGACAGCTCTCAGTCCATAAAGTCCCATAGACAGGGCATAACCTTGGGCAACCTTTTACCCTATTTCTTCTCCTTTATGTCTGCACATATCAGGACTGAGTGTCAGCAGTGTTAGACCTGTACATGTCTGGGTAGGTGGGAAGAATCAGGTTCCTCATGCTCATGTTTGTCAGTCTGCCACATTGTGGGGCGGCAACTGGAACGTGTTTGCCAGTTAGGCAGTAAGCCAGGGCTTCACAGAAGTACAGCTTACTAGGCCACAGCTGGGTATGCTCATGGGTAGGCAGGAGGACACACGCTGTGATTCCCTGAGATAGCATGTAATCATTGCAGCTCTGTGCGGATCTGTCACCTACTCACTGATTGCTGTGGCAGGTAACTGCAGATACACCAGCTGACAGGTTAGATGCACACAAAGCGCAGGATGCACCTGCAAGCATATTTTATGGGAAACCATGTAATCCTAGTCAAGGAATAATATTCTTTACATTGAATAAGGGTGTTTTTGTGTAGTACAGTAACACTCAACCAGCAAGACTGGTTTCTGGTTCAGCTAAGTGTCTAACAACCCTGCCAAGAAATTGTATCATCTGAGGACAACAAGCAGGGTGGGATTGCACAAAACAAATATTTCCACGGAACGTATATTCATTTGGTACATTTTCTTTCTATTAAATTGAGACATTTTTCCAACCTGTTTTTATAACATAGTTTTACAGACAGTTAAAAAGAAAGTGAGGGGAAGAAACAAGTGACCAGAGTTAAGAAGTCCCTAAACAAATTTCACAGCTAAAGAAAAAGTATATGCAGCTACATCCCTCCTTTTGTGTCAAGTGTAATGGCTTGAGCACTGAGTCTGATACAGACAATATTCTAGATGCTTATGAGCAGAAATCTGCTCATTTTATGTGGAGAATCAGACAGGTGAGAAAAGTGGGGCTTACATTGAACGCTCTATATCTGGTTCACAGCCCAGAGGCTTCCTCCACTGTAACTGTCAATGGATCAAAGAGCTTCCCCCAGAACTGAAACAAACAAACAAACATGGAACACATAGTGACCCTGGCATGGAGAGAATAAGAGATTACGGTATGAGGGAAACAGGCTCTGGAAGAATGTAGACAGAGTACCAATATTTGACAGGGAAAGGGAACGGACGGTACAATAAACTGAGCTTCTCCCAGTCAGAGACAGCAGTGTCCCAGCAAGAGAAGGTGCTGCATTCAGGAGCACTGGAAATAGAAGAAGTCAAGAGAGTGGTATGCATGCAGTGTCAGAGGCATGAGCAACTGGAGCAGGCAGAAAATCAGTCATGTGTGCAACACACTTATCAGCAAGATACAATGAGAAGCACGACCTTCTTCTGTACATACGGATTTATTTTAAGCAAATAAAATAATGGACAACTCAAATGAACTTTTTCTGGTTGACTTCATACAAGACTGAAGGTAAGCATTAACCAAGAATTTGGAAGATAAGAACATACACACAGGAAAGTTGTCCTTGAACTGATCTGCGAACTCACTGTTGGCACTTTGTAAAGCCTAAGGCCTATAGTCAGCCATCATATTCCCTCAAGTCCATGGGTAGTTATAGAAACCTAACACTGCAAGAAAAATTCAAAATGCTACCTATAAAGAGACAGACCTCCAGATAGGTGAAGACCACATCCAGCACTTGCATTCCACACCAGACAATGAGCCAGAAGAGCTCTCATGAACTGACTGGACTTAGAGCTGAGAGACAAGCTCCAGAAAATTATTTGGCAACATAATCAACATTGGAGAGACAGTTTTGTTAATAACGTAAATAGCTCACTTTAACAAATTGCCAATTTTACAAAAGGCATTAATCTGTGGGCTTTGACCCAAGAATGCACAATGCACATTGATTCAGAACAAATACAATATTAAGAAAGCTAGCCACTGCATACCACTTAGGAGCGAAGCAAATGGACAGATCATGTACAGTCAGAAGTTGGCATCATAAGACATGGCAAAAAACCTAAGTGAACCTAGAGTCAGTATTATATTTTAGGCACGGATTTAATTCCACTGGAATCATTGACCTTAGCTGGTAGACGGACTAACTCTTGGCCACAGGTCACTGAGGAAATACCACGAAATAACCTGCTTGTTCATTAATTCTGTAGTTTATTAAGTTCATAGAGAAGAATTTTAATTTTCAAGTAAGGTACACAAACCCCACAGGATGAGAGGGTGATTACAGATGTATACTGTACTTCCTCTGGAACACTGCATCTCACCTGTGAAGCAACCTGTTATGTGAGCTCCAGTTATTTAGTGCTATGTAGAACGTTATTACTACACACTTCCAGCTACCATAAATCTCAGTGAATACTGTTCAGCTCTACCCATTCTGTACTAGAAAGTTGCATGAAATATAAAACTTAAGCTTTTCAACAGGGCAAATGCACATCTGATTTTAAATTACATACCAACAAAAGTTTCTCCATAAAATACTGTTCTAACATATACGTATGTAAAAGCATACGTGCACACTGACATATTTACATACGTCTATTTAAACAAGCCTCAGGATTTTACGTACAAGTTTCTCCTGGACCAGCAGCTACCAAAAGTTGTTACCATTGATTGGATGCAGGTGTTAGGATTAATTAATGCTACAAGGAGTATCATTATTCAGGCCCCCATCAGTGGAAATTACATTACAGCAGAGTAATTTTCCATTAAGCTTATCACATTACTCCCAGAAAGGGCACCGGAACATTCAATTTTCTGCCATTATCGGACCAGCTTTTTCCTGGGTCACTCCCAATTTCCCAATATCTGTAACTATTTCCAAGCGCTATTTCCATCTCTCATTTAGGGCAGACTCATCTAGTCTTTCAGAGTACGTCTGCAAAATGGCACACATGCTTCTTCATCAGTCACTAGGAATACAGAAGCAGTTCCGGTCCATTGAAAACACAGACCATAAGCCACTTGTGTATTTTTACCTTTTGCCAGATAAACCAGCACACATTCAACAGCTACTGACAGAGCCATTTGATACTACACTGGAGTACTACACAGGGCTCAGTAAGAGGTAGGAACTCTGGCCTCTCCCATTTAGCAGAAGGGCTTGTTTGCATGTTCTTTCCACAATTTGAGCAGACAGAAACCTGGTGGAACCATGAAGAAAATTTATTTTCATAACAAAGTCTTCCATTCAACCGATATGAAATCGGTGCATTTCTCTTTTCTTAAAATTCTGTTGTCAAAATTATTGAAATTACATTCAAATGTAGTTTCTGTTAATAAACTAGGTAAGCAGTCCCAACCATGTTTTACATTTAAAGATTCCCCAAGAATGCCAAAGCATCTCACCCCACATTACTATATTTTGTGCATGATGTTTGTTTTGTAAAACTACTTTTTGATTACAAAAATTCTGATCACCTCCAGTTAACAGCAAAATCTTTCTCGATGCTTCTGAAAGACAGAAGGATGGAGCTGCAGTTAAGGTAATGGAGAAGGAATCATAGAATTATCAAGGTTGGAAAAGACCTACAAGATCATCCAGTCCAACCATCCACCTACCACCAATAACCCCACTAAACCATGTCCCTCAACACACCATCTAAATGTTTCTTGAACACCTCCAGGGACGGTGACTCCACCACATCCCTGGGCAGCCCATTCCAGCGCCTGAACACTCTTTGAGAACAGTAGTATTTCCTAATGTCCAGCCTGAATCTCCCCTGGCACAACTTGAAGCCATTCCCCCTCGTCCTGTCACTAGTTACAAGAGAGAAGAGGCCGACCCCCAGCTCACTACAACCTCCCTTCAGGTAGTTATAGAGAGCAATAAGGTCTCCCCGAGCCTCCTCTTCTCCAGACTGAACAACCTCAGCTCTCTCAGCTTCATAAGGCCTGTGCTCCAGACCCCTCACCAGCTTCGTCGCCCTCCTCTGAACATGCTCCAGGGCCTCAATGTCTTTCTTGCAGTGAGGGGCCCAAAACTGGACACAGTACTCAAGGTGGGGCCTCACCAGTGCTGAGTACAGAGGGACAATTACTTCTCTACTCCTACTGGCAACACTATTTCTGATACAAGCCAGGATGCCATTGGCCTTCCTGGACACCTGGGCACACTGCTGGCTCATGCTCAGCACAGCATCGACCAATACCCCCAGGATGTGGAGTTCTGGATTTAATTTCTGGCTTTGCTGTAGATTTTCTGCATGACCTTGGGTAAATCAATGAGAAATGGTATCAGGACTGTCTAACTTCTGGTGATAGTCCTGTCTGTAGTCAGCAGACTCTTTCACAGTTGACTCAGAAACCCTAAATAAGGCACTGAGCTGTATGCCATGTAGGATCAGCAGACAACGCAAGTTCCAAGAGTTCCAAAAGAACTCAGGCCACTTGAAGGTGAACTGTTTTCTCCTGGAGACTGCAGACATTATGGCTGTGTTTGAGAGCTTATTCCCATGACAAGAACACCAGATTCCTCTAGACACACTCTAAATACCTTCTTTCCTGGCGAGTAAAATACTCTGGCATCTATTTTCATTCTGAGGCTGCCCCTCTACCTCATCCCCACACCACTGTACCTCCAGCTTGGGTATCCAGCTCTCAGTCTTCCTTTTCCTTCACTTTCATGCTGCCTATTAGTTACTCTCTTGTCATCCTTCAGCTCTGTAAGAAAGCAGGTGTCTGTCACTGACTTCAGGGGTGCCCTGAGAGACCTGCTATATTCATAAAGTAATAGCAAACCACATCTGACTCTGCAAGCTGGCTTCCCGCAGCCAATTGCATAGCCATCAGAGTTAATCTTCTGCCAGGTGCTGCATCACAGCTATTTTGTGCCTGGAAACTGAGGTTAGCTGAGGATATACAGCAGTGTGCCAAGTTGGGTGCTGTACTAGCATAAAAACTCAGCTTCACAAAACAGAAATTTTAAAACTAAAAGAACTGTGTTCTTTCTCCATCCTGCATGCTATATACGTCTTTAAAAGAACAGTAACTGTGTGGCTGTCTCCCATCTAATCCTCACATTTCAGGGACCACCCACCAGCCTATAAATTGTCCACATGCTCTATTGATGCATCAAGCTCCAGACAGTCTTTATGAGCATCGTTAGTAATGAATTACAAAAAATAAAAGTGAAGACAAACATTTCAAACTCCTTGAGAAATGGTAATGTAACAGATGCGGCGTTTTTGCAAATGTGCATCTTTCCAAAGTGACACACCAAGGGGAAATAGAAAAAAAACATTTTTACAATGAACAGCAAAATGATCACATCTGATCAGTAACCTATGATACCGATGCGTGTCACAGGGGTATTACAGAGCTAAGATCAGTCACCTCCAGCGGACTTTGAATTTTCTAGAAAGAGATCGTCCTATTGCCAGGCAGTCACTCGGGAACGGGCTTTGTGAAGAACCTGCTCGCTGCTGCTGGCATTACCAGGTGGTTACAGAGCTACCATATTGCTGCCTCTCTGCAGACAGCACGGTACCCACGTTAACTCAGCTTCAGCATCTTTGCACGGAAATGGGGAGGACAGGAAAAGAAATACGATATGAGAAGCAGCCACAGGACGTGCTCAGTGGAGGAACGCACGCTGGTGGGTCCGGCAGGGCTATCTCTGGCCATCCGGCGTAGCCACAATGCACCCGGGGCACATGTTCGCAGCCGCCTCAGGGAGGCGGCACGGCGGGGCTGCGAAGCAGACGACAGGTACATCTGTCGGTCACATCAGGAATAACGCGCGCTGTATCCATTCCCACGTTCCCGTCGGGCGGCTCTCCTCGCCTCCAGCGGCGCCTTTACCGGCGGCGGGTGCCCTTCCCCGCGGCTCCGGCCCCACCTCTCCCGCGGGGCCGCCCCGGGTGCAGGGCTCCTTCCCGGCCCTCAGGGGGCGGCCCCGACCCAGGCGGCTCCCGCTCGTCGCCCGCCCGGGACTCGGCCCGCCTACCTGACTTGGGGTAGGTGACGATCCAGACGTCGCTGTCCCTCACCGGGAAATTGGCGATCTCCTCCATCTTCCCCCGGCAGAAGGGCGGCAGCCGCACCCCATTGTACTCGAAATACTTGCTCTCGAACTCCCCGGGCGTGCTGGGAGTCTCGGCCTCGCTCTCCGCCATCCTCTTCCCTGCCGGCCGCGGCGGGGCGAGATGCGGCGGCCCCGGGCGCTCCGGCGGGCGGGCTGGCTGGCGGCAGCGGGCGCGGCAGCCGCGGCCCCGGCACGCCCCCACGCCCAGCGGCGCATGGGCTCCGCGCGCGGTGATGTCATGCGCGGCAACCGCAGCGGCGCCCGTGAGGGCCGCAGGGGCGCTCCCGTCTGTCCGCTCCGCAGAGGCACGGTGGCGGCTGGTGGCGAGGCGAGGCGCGGAGCGGGGTGGGGTGCTCGTTCTCACAGCCCCTCACAGGGCGGGTGAGGTCTCCCCGCAGCTGTAATAGCAGCCCTAGCTAGGCCTGTGGGCTAGCGGCTCAGGTGCTGCTGCTCAGCGTATGTAAGGCCTCCTGATGCCTAACAGGAGAGCAGAAAAAGCTCAGCCTTTGCTGAGCTCTCTTTATACTAAAGAAATCACAAGTGTTGCAGCTGTTTGGTCTGCTGTGGATAAAAGCCAGTAGTTCAGCAAGCACCTCTGTTAATTCCAGAGAGGTTAGTAAAGAGTTTAGGTTTTATTTGCTTTAAATTGGTTTCTAATGTCTGTTTTATTTCGTTTAGTTGTGTATGTTTTCCTAATGATGTTAAACAGTAATGTTTTTTGAAAGCTTTAGATGCAAAGTGTCTATAAGAAGCATACAGTTTAAAAAAAAAAAAAAAACGTAGTAGAGGAGGATACAGTGAAATGGAAAAAAAGTACCAAGAGAGCAAATAATAGCTAACTTCAGTTTAGCATGCTGAATTGTGAAGAGTAACCAGCTGGAAGCATGTGCCTTGTCAAACTGTCCTTAGTGTAGGAGCATCCTGAAGGAAAACAATTGTGCAGATGGCTGAGTGCAGGAACCGATCCCAGCCTTTACGGTTTCTTCCACCATTGTGCGTAAGAGAGTGCTCTTACTGTAGTTTATTTGTTCTTAACGACAATAAACTGCAGACATTAATACTGTTGTTAGAACAGCTATGAGAAGTTCATCAAAAACTATTATCAAAAATATTGTTTCATTCAGTGAAAATCATTTGCAGCATTGAATGCATTTTAAAAATGTATGTATTTCGAGAGAGCAGTTCACCCCATAATCAGTGGTTGGCTTGTAAGACCTGGTCTAGAAACTGATAGTATATGTTCAAGTCTCTGTGATGCCAGGTATAGTTTTCAGCCTATTTCTGCAACGTACCAAAAATAGAATTCTGTAGGTGTCAAAAATAACTTTTCTAGTTTTTTTTTTTTTTTTAAATATGTACTTTTTGAAAGAGGTTTAACAGGAACGGAGCTATTATCCAAGGAGCTGCGTGGTTGGTATTCTGCATTTTATGATAATATTTTCAATTCAAAAGTGGCTGGAATTCTGGAACTGGTGCCTCTTTTTCTCTTTCCTATGATGTTTCAAGTAGTCAAATTTCTTCTTTTCTTTCCTTGCTTTAAAAAAAAAAAAGTTCAAAGCTGCTATTTCCAACAGAAAGCTGAGTTGTAGGATTTTCTGGCTAATCTTCAAGGCAGAACTTACTTATTAATGCTTTCTGATGATTAAAAGCATTGTTGAATTGCTAATAATTTCAAAGCCCAACGAAACAGACAAAGACTTGAATTTTAGTCTCTGTTGCTATTTATTTAATTTTGTTTCTGGAACTCCTAACTTAAGCCTCAGGTGTGCACATTTCACTCTATATATCACATGGAAAGGGCTTTACTGACAATAGAAAAAGTCTTTTTCTGTTTTCTCTTCAACAGAATTTGTCAAAATGTATCTCAGGGGAGAATCTCTTTAGGCAGAGCAAAAAGCCAGGCAGGTATTACCGGAAAGGATATAGCAATAACTGGAGCATCTTTGTAGCAGTGGATGTTTCCAAATGAAAGAGCAATTGGAGCCCAAAGTGGCTGAGAAACCAGGTGCTCTGGATTAACTGCACCTGGCAAGATCAGGCACAGTGATGCCTAATATAGGCATTTTGGACCTACAGTGCACTACTTGCACAGCTGATGTATGTATGTGGATATAAACATGCTGGAATTACTGCAAGTGTATGGCTCATCTGCCCAGTGCTTACCCAGATCTGACATATGAGGTACATGAGACCTGCTGGGAATTCAGACTGCTGAGCTACAAAATGCATGAAAGCATGTCAGTGGATCACCTTCTGTATAAACTTGGATAGGATTTGGAAAAGGAGATTTTAGAAAAATTAAGAAATGTTTCATTATTATTTTTTCAGGGAAAAGCTTTCGTTTTAAGATTAGAAAGAAGTATTTAACCCTGGAAACAGACTAGCTGTTCCCATGCTGTTTAGATATATCTGTGTTTTTGTGGTCTGTCCCTACAGAAAGTACTCCTATAGTCTTAAGGTTCCTGAAGAGTTGGAAGATATGTCCTTTCTTGGTTATCAAAATTTGTCTATTTATCAGATGAAGCCATTGTGAAGAACATCCCTGTCCTGAGATGTGTATTTGTACTGTTACAAACAAAAATAGTTTTGGTTTTCAAAGTCTATCTGATGAAAAGATAAATTTGACAATGTTCTGCCTTACCCTGTTATTAAACCCTTCTAACAGCAATCTGCATCAAATTTGGAGAGATGAGGATATTCAGAATGAAAGAGTTCACTGGAGGCTGGTACATATTGGAGTGCTAGCTGTAGTTTAGATTTTGACATCAAACCTATAAATGCTATCACAAGTATTAAAAGGGGCAGATTTAGTGATATATTAATAATGGTACATAATACTGTATTAATGCACCATAAAGCTGTGCAGTAGATTGATGTTTACAAAACTGCTTTCTGCATGTTTTGTTAAGGGAATACCTGTGAACTTTCAGGAATGTTCCAATGTTCAGTGTAGAGATGAGTGATAGTGATGTGGGATTTGAGCACATGATCTCAGTACAGAACCTTAATTATTCCAGGGAATGTGGCTGATCATCATTTGGTCTTGGTTTTTGTCTCTGGTATCCATAATGGTATGAGGACTGAGTGGTCTGGCTGCATAGCCAGGACAATAAGAAACTGGATCTCTTCTTGAATTCCTATGTAATGCTAACTTGTTAACTCAGTCTCCCCATTCTTCAATTCCCACCTCTAAAATGGTGGAAGTGTTTACAAGGCTATCTGAAGAGATATCTCTCCTTATTATGTAAGTGCAAGATTCAAGGAGACAAGATTGATACAAAACATACATTTCTGATGCAATCCTGATCAATACAGCCAGAATGCAAGGGTTTCTACTTCTCCGAGGTGTTCATAAGCGATACTTGACAGAGCTAGTTGCTGAGTGTCCTGAGTTGCAGAAGACCACTCAGCGTTACATTGAGAAGCAATGTAAGTCACCTGGTGTTCCACTGAGGGCAGGCTCTTACAATATACCATATTTCACAAATATAAAGTGCTTACAAGATGGTAATATGCAGAGTTTCAGATTTAGCAGACTTAGATCATGAATACACATAGACTTCATGCACAATCTTTATTCTAGCACTACACTTCCCAGCAGGCCACATAGGAAGATGTGTAGATAAGATAAGCCTGTCTTATCGTCAGCCTAATCAGTGCGAGGCAGCATGTGGTCACTTTGCTGATGAGTCATATGCATCAAGCTTGAAATGAGGGCAGGGACGTAAAAGGCATGTGAGTAAAAACAATGTGGTATCACTTCAAAAGTACAAATGCAAGAGGTGCGCAAATATTTTAAGTGAGTCAAAGCAAAAATCACATGAGAAGATGATCAGGAAACAAGTTAACAATGCAGATTAATGGCTTTGCTTTTCTGAAAGATCAGAATTGTAGTTTTGTGGACCACATCCCCACCTCTCCCCCAAATTATGTAATGATAATTCCACCAGGTAAGACAGTATGGGAATATCATGCATATGTGCACGAGCCACACTCTCAGTACTTCCCTAGTGGGCTGTAGATTGCTTTTTTGATCAGCATATTTCCAGCTCTATTTCATCTGCCCAGAATTTTGAACTTGGTGCTATTTTTAACACAATTTTTAGTCAAAAAAGTGGTATTGTAGATAACTTGAGTCACAGCTTTGTCTGGGACTGAGCCATAAGAAAAGACAATTTTCTACTTAATCTGTTCTAGGATTCAGTGGAAACCTTCATAGAAGCCATGTGGCCTCGTAGGCACAATGCTGGGACTTAAGCTGTCTAAACTCTGTTGCAAATTCTTGACCTCACAGTGCAGCCCACCCCCTGCCCTACTCCATCGCAGCGGTGCTGCCCCGGGTCGCACCCATCACTCAGCAACAGTCAAACCATCAGTGCGATCAGCACTGTCTGGACTGGAAGCAGGGGAAGGGGTGGGTGCAGAGCAGTGCTGCCTCTTCCTCTTGCACCGTTTGCATGCATTCAGTCACGCTGAACCCTGTGCATACTGCACGTGGCACGCACTTGTGCTGCTTGTTGAGAACAATGCAGTGACTGCCAATACTAATATTTCAACCTGCCTCACGGGATCTCAGAAGAAAACAGAACCCAGGAAAAGAAAAAATCTGGACAAAGGAAGAGCGTTCAACAAAAAATTGACAGATTAGTACTTTTTTTTTGTCAACACAAATAATATGGTACTATGCTTAATTTGTAAGGAAACTCTGTCAGTTTTCAAAGATTACAATTTGAAAAGACATTATCTGCAAAAATTTGCTGCCAAATTTGATGCATATTGAGAAGTGCTTCGTGAAGACAAAATAGTGGAACTGAAAAGTCTGTCATCTCAACAAAGATGACAGTTAAAACTCCAACTGACTGTTATTAAAGCTAGTTGAGTGGTAGCAAATCTGACTGCGAAAAAAATATCATTTACTGTGGTGAGTTTATTAAGCAATGTTTGGAAAGTGTGGCTGATACAATGAGTCCTGTTATCTGATATAGCTACTGATGGTGCCCTACTGGTGGTTGGTAAAAAAGAGGAACTTAAAAAATTAATAGAAGATGCAGTTGCCACCGGCAACTTACGTTTGATGAAACGTCATTGCATCGTACATCCAAGAAAATTTAGGTAAAATGGATAATGTCATGCAAATCATTACCAAAGCTGTGAATTGCATAAACTCCAGTGGACTGAATTATTGTCAGTTCCAGGAGTTCCTTAGAAGTATGGATGAGGATTACAAGGACATCGTTTACTTCTCTGAAGGAAGGTGGATAAGTCAGGGTAAAATTCTAAAAAGATCCTATGATTTGCAATATGAAAGTAAGTCATTTATGGAATCAAAAGGAAAATTTGTGCCAGAACTTGAAGATGAAAAATGGCTTACAGATTTAGCATTTTGGTGGATTTGACTGCTCATTTAAATGAGTTAACTATGTGTTCTCAAGGTGAGAATCAATTACTTATTCTGTGTTTCAAACCATAACAGTGTTTGAAATGAAACTTAAATTATGGCAAGCTCAAGTTGTGGCGAATAATTTCATGCATTTCGATGTGTTGGTTATACACAGGCTTGTGAACAGCAAAAAGTACTCAGGCATGCTTTCAGTTTTTATAAAGGAATTTGAGAATAAGTTTCAAGGTTTCCAAAAAATCATCAATTTTTTCGTATAGTTGCAATTCCATTTTCAGTTAATATAATTACATTACCTGCACATTTTCAAATGGAATTTATAGAGTTGCAATCAGACATTCAATTCAAAGAAAATTTTGATCATGTCTGTTTACTAGACTTTTATAAGACATACCTTAACAGAGAAAAATACCCCGCACTTCACAATCATACCTCATTCATGTCATTGCTTTTTGGCAGTATGCACATTTGTGAACAATTTTTTTCAAGGATGAATCACAGGAAGAGTATATTTCGTCAAACATCTCTGACGAACACCTTGAGAACTCACTAAGAATTGCAGCCACTTCTATTGAATCAGACATTATGCATTAGTTTCAGAAAAACAACATCAAATATCCCACTAGTTTTGTTTTTTGCTTCTCTCTCTTTTTTTTATGTTTTAATAAAAAATGTATACAAAAACATGTTTGGTTACTTACATACATTAACTCTATGATATATATTTTATATGGAGCCCCAAACAATTCCCCGTCACTCATTGTGGCCCAGGCAAGCTGAAGGGTTGAACACCCATGCTTTTGATACTTTCGTAGGTGAACTTGGATGACTTATTTCAGCACCTTTAGCTTCATTCAGCCTCCCTTATACAGGAGTACAGATAGTTTGTTGTTTGTTTGTGGGAGAATGTATAATTTGATATCAGTATATAACAGTGCTATCAATTATGTTTGTGTTGTTAAAGTTGAAGGCAAATGGGTTGGGGACAACTTAAAT
This sequence comes from Numida meleagris, assembly GCF_002078875.1. Taxonomy (NCBI): domain Eukaryota; kingdom Metazoa; phylum Chordata; class Aves; order Galliformes; family Numididae; genus Numida; species Numida meleagris. The sequence goes on from NC_034409.1 coordinate 70,012,313, forward strand.
GGTCTCTTAAGCAAGATCAGGACTCTGGAGGTGGAAGGCCTCTTCAAGGCAGCAGTTAACGTGGCTTTCACTGCATTTGTATGGTAGCTAATTTTAATTCTCAGTGTATTAGGAGAGGCAGATAACTGAGTAGCTTTTGGGTGTACAGGTTTCGCTATCGCTGCGTAAGGGTCATATAGCTGTCTCATATTATATCTGTTTACTTCTGTGGGACCTGATTTGAACATCTCCAGTGGTTAAGTATCGCAAAACCAAACCAGTTCTACGGGAATTTTAGTACTTAAAATTGTAACACCATAGAAACTGACCAAATAGAAGGTGAACTGGTAATGGCTGTTTTTGAGTTAGGGGCTCAGTTTCCCAGTGCTTCTGAATTTAGCTGAAGATGTTATTTCTCAAAGCCAACTGCTCTAGAAATGGGACAGATGCAGTTGTCTCTGAGAATTAGTGAGAAAATTTTCAAGTATTTTATGTTTCTAAAAGTCTGTTAGAATTTGTTTCTATGTAAAAATTGTCTTAGTGTTGTGGTGATGGTTTTTCTTCAAATCACAGGACTTAAACCACATGAGACCCTACATGTTCCTGAATAGACTTTCTAGTGCGTGCTTTTGTATCAGTTCTCTGCTGTTGAAATAGCTGCAGAATGTCATGCCCAGTTAACTGGGTGCACGTATATCTGAAAAGATAATGTAGCTGACTCCCCACAGGCCAGGCTGTGGCATAGCCAGGTTTGTGTAGTGATACAGGGAGGACTCACTGCTTCCAGACAGCAGCTCAGCCTTCTGCTTACAACTAATTAATTGTGCGGATTTAAAAGCTTGAGATGGTATTGGACAAGGAACTCTGCACTGTATGTACCCTTTAGGCACTTCGGTAAAGCCACTCAGATACCTGATGAGTGTCTTAGCAACTAGAGCTTTATAAATCTGGCCTCTAGACTTGAAAGCTGAAAAGATGCGTTAAAGGGAATTAGCTGCTCCTGCTGTGCAGTCATTTTCAGAGTGAGGATATAGATACCAATAGGAGGTCATAGCAAAGAAGGGAGCTGCTCACTTGGACTTCTCAGGAGTGTACAGAGTTGCTTTAGTCATCAGAACAGGTGTTGATCATGGTTTAGACTTCTTAACCCAGAAGGCAGTAGATGCATTGTCTTCCACTGTCTCTTACGTTAGTGCAGAAATGTACAGAACAATCTCCCCTACGTGTTAGTTACAAACTGCCACACAAACACAGAAAACAAAATGGATATGCACAGGAGTGAGTCAGCTTTCTGCTTCATTTATTAATGAATCTGTGGGAGAGGAAAGGGCAAACAGAATGGATTAGATTGAGGGGAGGGCATAAAAAAATAGAGAAACAGATCTCTGCTACTGAAGTGAGTATGTCAAGATGACAGGGAAGAAATAGGATGACCAGAGAGAGACAGTATGAAGTTAGTGTGTGTAGGAAGAACAGAAGTGTTTACCAGATAGAAATGGAAGGATCTGAATGCCGCAATGAATGTGACAAGTGCTTTCAAGTCTAGATGAAGGCATTGCATGGCACTCTGCCTGTTGCAGTCAGGAGCGTTAAAGGTCACAAAAATAAGACAAATTCTCTTTCATAGAAAATGAAAGACCACACAAGGGGCCTGAAGGAAGGTAAAAGATTTATATAGTAATGTAATCTCAAGATAAATTAGTCTAATGTTGACTAGCAATAAAATGCCAACATTGAACTGTATGTAACCTGAATTACATAATCCCTGTTATCATGAATGTGGCTATTTACACACTTAAAATGACCATGGGCACCATTACTTTATTACATTGATTTAAAGGCATTAAAATATGAAAACTTAAGTGGAAACTGGTAGCGGTGACGTACTGACACAACTGACATAGTGTTCTGTGTGGCACATGCGTACTTAAGTAGTTATTTACTACTTCAGAGCAGATTTGTCAAGCTAATTGATTAATAATTGCTATTCGTCAAATTCCTGAGAGTCCCTGTGTCAAGTTACTGGTTTATTTCTCTACTTTATATTCTGTGAGCATGTGAGCACGTAACTATGTCAGTTGTCAAATTTAGAATAATTCTCAAAGGCATTCCCAGTGTGGTATTGTAAGTTAAGTCAGCTGAGCCTCAAAACACACCTCAGGAAGTGTGATGATAACCTTTATCTGAGACACTGAGCAACTGGCTAAAATTGTTCTCAGAAGTGTTCCTGCTTCTTGTTTTTAAATTTTGAGGCAAACCTGGGCTAAGAAATAGCCTAATTTCATATGAGACACTAAATAGCAACAACACACTTCTGTCATGTAGACAGCCTGTTTGTGGTGCGGTAGAAAACTGAACGTAATTTTTACAGACTATAATCAATGAAAAATCTTCTTTTCTTCCCTTTGATCAGGACCTTTGGGGCAGGCTGGGCCTGACGCACGTTACCTGTGAACTTTAGATATAACAGCGCTTCCATACAAGACTATCCTCAGCTACTCATCTTGCATTCTGAATAAGAACCAAGTAGCACATGTATGATTTAATCATACAACTTAGCTTACATCTTTCTTATCCTTACAGGAAGCTTTATTTATTTATTTATTTATTTGGTTGCCTAAGGCAAAATTTTGTCTCCTCAGCTGTTTCCAAGTTACTCATTTGGTTCATGGATGTGTGGTAGAGGAATTGTAAAAGACTCTTTTTCATTCCTCTCCTCTACTTATAGGCAGTCCAGGATGACAGACTCTACAGAGCGAAATGTACTGGAGACCTACCAACTTCTGCTGCAGCTAGTCTGAGGAAAAAGGGCTACTAAACTCTAACAGGAAACTCAGCAGCAGGAAAACAGTGGTTGGAAAGAACTTGAAGATGCAGAAGGAAGTGTGGTGACAGATGCCTTGGGGAAGGTAGTTACTCAAAGTATCAAAATGTCATTCCTGTGGCTCACACTAGAGAGCACAAGTTGTAAGTGTGGACTGTTACTTGCTGCCTGGTGAATGCAGGGCAAAGTAAGTCTCCCTCTCAGTTATTCCAGATGTTTGTGCTGTAGGAAGCATATACTGCTAAAAAAAGGGAGATTTTCTCATACAACTGTTTGAACTACACTTGTCTGTGTAAATAACAGCAGAAGGAACAGCTGCTAGCACTCGAGAAATTATGTGCTAGACTTTTCCCATGCCTTGCTAAGGCTTTTTGTGTGAGTGGCAGCAGCCACTTTATGACATCTCTCTAATACTGTCAGTTGTCTTGTGCAACGTGCACTCCCCAAAGGCTTGTGTGGAGCAGGAAGGAAAAGATGGGCTCTCTCTTTTTTCCTACCACAAGGAATCTGTTCCCCAGGGAGCAGGACAAGATGTAGGCAATGTCTGCACCAGCGCCTGCGTGGATTGTATAAGGCATGGGGGACCAATGAATGACTATACAAAACTGACAGCTTTCCCTGCGTAATAAATGCCATGACTGGTTCTGTGACACTACCACTATTAATTTGTAGTGGCCAGATGTTTGTAATGGAGATTAACCATGTTATTACTGTACATGCTATATGACAGGCTCAGCGCCACTCTGCCCTGCAAATTCTGAAGTGATACACAAGTGGAAGAGCGTGGCTGAATATCTTCCAGAGGCACTGTCTGAATCACTGGCGTCATTTGGAAATGAAATAGCTCATCTTTCATTTGCCAAATCCACATGTTTACAATTGCAGAGTTCAGAGATTTGGTTGCAGGCCATCTTCAGCTACATCCTGATATAGTACTTACAGAAAGCAATACAGATCTTCAGACAAACAGTCACAAGGACTACAGCTCAGTATTGGCTGGCATGTTGGTGGTTTCATGATGATACTGGATGTATCATCAGTTGCATCAGGAAATCGCCTGTGAATAGTTCAGATGTCATGTGTCTTCTGCAAATGGTTGCAGTCATTTCCGGTGGGGTAATGTAATGAGGATAGAGGTGACAGTGTTTCAAGAGCATGTCACATGTCCAGGTGTTACTTATTAATTTGACTGGCAAACAGCCCTATGTTTTTTTAACGCTGTGCATTCTATCTTCAGTAGCAAGCCTACCTGCCAAATGTAACTTGGAGACTTTGAAATATAGCAACCTGTTATTTTTCCTAACTACCTTCATTACCATTGTTTAGATACCGAGTCCTAAGAAAACCTAAGTGCTAGATTAAAAAATAAATAAATAAATGCATAATCCTCTTTTGACTTTTTTCCACTAGTTCCTGTGGAACTTATCATATGAATTAGGAATGTGGACTTACCTGATTTGTATTATTTCTCTTTTTAGAAGTTATATTCCAGGAAAGTTAATATTGTCCTGAAGTTTAAGCACATGGCTGGTAAAAAGAATTCTTAATTTCTTATCCTTGATTTGCTTTAATTAACCTTTCCACTCATGTCTTCTTTCACTACTTATGAAATGTACAGAATACCTTTGTTTCAGGAGTTCTTATGACGGATTTACCAAAGCCTCCTCACTTAAAGCAGCCTCTTCAAAGCTAAATGTAAAAGTGTTTACCATGTGTCCAATGTTATGTTCTTTCTACCACAAACTGACTCATGTTACTTCATGGTTGTTTAACCTTCAGCTACATGGCAGGGCAACAGACTCCATAGGACTATGGTAACTTCTTCCTTGTATGTGTCTTTTGTTGCAAAGCTTAGTTTTGTCCCTCCCTCTAAAATTCTCATAACTGTACCACCAGGACATGTATGCATGCCCACCTAGTGAACAGTACGTATCATTTCAGGGAACACCTGATGCCCACACATTAGTATAGTTTGCATAAGACAGGAAGGATGTATTGGATTAAAAGGAGAAATTAAGCTTCAGGGGAGCTACTTCTATGGCTAAGAAAGCTGAGCAAAAATTTCGTTTTAAGAGAGGCAGCTGCAATAAGCTTATAATTAAAGCCTTCTGAGGATGATTTAGACAAAATGACGTTTGTTTGTATAAAACACTACCATAGAGAAGACACTTGCTAGGGAAAGAGGCTCCTGAAGCTCTTGCCCAGACGTTCTGCAGTGACAAATTTGAGAGTTTGGCCTCATGTTGCAAGCAGTTCTGGTTATGTCCAGTAGCTTGCGTGATTGGTGCAGGAAGCTGTTTCAGGAGCAGAAGGCAGTGTGTCTGCCTGTGTTCTGATGACATCTAAACCTACTACATTAAGCCTGAGAAACAAATCTGGTTTTCTTGCAGATGAGCCTTTGTGTTTACACCAAAGGAATCTGAATGAGTGTCTTGGTATACAAGATGCAAAACTTATGTGAGAGATTCAAATCCCTATCATCCATCTTCTTGGACTGTAGCCCAGTCATTAGGTTATATATACACTGTGTAAGAATGAAGGGACTTCCTATGCTTCCTATTGATGCTGTGGACTAGAAAATTCTTGTGGCCAAGAGCAAGAAAAGCTTAAGGAGTGTCTCCCAGGAGTCTCTGGCTTCTTTCTTTTGGTACTGGACAAACAGAATGCTGGGGACCTTGTCTGTTTTAGTGACCTAATTCTGAGCAGGCTAGGAATTAGTTCACAGCTCTAGAGCTCCACAGGTAATGCTTCTTACAATGTTAATTTTTTTAGTTCTATTTGTAATTAAAAAATCATGATAGAAAGTTCCTCAAACTGAATGTCTTGAATTTTACTGAAGAGAGTTCTAATGAATGCAACTCAAACGTTCTATGTGTAACTGCAGATATTCTATCACACAGAATCACATAACTGTAGGGGTTGAAAAGGACCTCTAGAGATCATCACATCCAACCCCCTACTAAAGCAGGTTCCCTACAAAAGGTTACACAGGAAGGCTTCCAGACAGGTCTCAAATATCTCCAGAGAAGACGACTCCACTACCTCTCTGGGCAGCCTGTTCCAGTGCTCCATCACTCTCACAGTAAAGAAGATTCTCTTCTACAAATATTAAAAAGCAGATAGAAATCAGGTCAAATTCAGCCATCACTGAATCTTTCTTGTTACTTTTTGATGGATAGTAAAGGAGATTTCTTTGAATGTGTAGGAAAAATTAACATGCCTAAAAACACTAGGTACACTTACTGAGCATAAAGTGCATTACTTTTCACCTCTCCTATCACAGGGATGAAGCAGTCTTGGATTTGAATATGGATTTCAATGCTTTATCTTTAAAAAGAATACCTCAACCTATGTAATAAATGCAAGGAGAAAGCAAACTGAAGTTTAGCTATAATAGTCTGTTTTCCTCACCAGTTCTAGGTACTGCATGACCTAACTTTTGTAACATTTGTTCAAACTACTCTTTAATTATACTGTTGCATTTGCAAAAGCCAGGCACATGTTAAATGGGGCTGTCAGAGCATCTTCATGCAATCATTTATTAAGAAATTCAGCTTGATGGATTTTGAAATTCTGACCTTAAAGGGAGTATTCCTTCTTGTGCGACAAACAACATTCATTTTTAGTGCTATTGCTCCTGTTTTTTCTCACTTTCCTAAACCAGCATTACACTCCACACTGTTATATGCAGATGAAACAAGAAAAAAAGAATAAAAAATTTAAAAATTGGCATAATAGATCTATCTTTGGATTTGATAAACCAGAACTCCCATTGTTGATATATATGTCTTTTGGCTGCTGAGATTGTAAACCAAGCTTTCAGACTAGGACTGCATTAATCTGTGCTGTACTTGCTTTCTAGATTACAACAGTTATAGGAAAAGCTATAGAATTAGATAGTGATGGTTACTGGAATGTTTGTTACATATTTACTTGTCAATACTGTACTATCATTCACTTTTTTGGTCTATGACATTCCAGCTCAGCTAAATATTTGAGCACCGGTTTCTAGTGATATATGGGTCATCAGATTATAACAAATCTTTGTTAGAAGTACCAACAAAGGCTGTATATGATTCATTGTGCCTTGCAAGCAGTGGTTGATTGGTTAGGTCTTAGATCTGCTTTTTTGTTCCCCTTCTGTAAAGGAAGCTAACAGTTAGCGTGAGAAAAATACTGATTTCCTATGCATGTAAAAATACAGAGAACATTCTGTGATGCTTTGAATCTGCTGTTTCATATAAAGAGAAATCAAACTAATGAAATTCTGAAAATGGACTAAAAGTCTAACGAAACATTCTGAAAATGTAACTGGATCTTATGATCTGCAGCAATAATGCTTTATTACTATGTGTATTGTACTTGCAGATTCATATACACTTGATGTATGCTTCAACTTGTGAAAATGACTGCTGAAGTGCAGTGTTTTCCTGAATGCACTGTTCTCTGTTTATCATCTCTTTCCTGATATTTTTGTTTTAAGAGTTGCTTAAGAATTGTAGGTCACTCAGTCCTTTATACGGCACTCTTTTCTATTTGAGAATTGAAAATTTGACAAACTTGGTTGCGTTGTCAGTCTTTGCAGTTTCTGAGAATCAAACTCATTTTGCTGTTCCTTGAAACTACAAACTAAGGTTGACACAGGAAATTTTTTAAGCAAAAGATAAAATCTATAAATAGAATTAGGATGGTCACTTAAACTCAACTAAAGCAGCTGCTTTGTGTGCATTACACTTAACTGTTCATATTCTGAAGCAATGACAGCACGTATCCCGGATCCCACTAAGCTTAGCATATGAAACAGCAGTTTTCAGACATTCATTTCACCATACTTTCTCTTGAACATCTACTTCCCTATGCCCTTCCTTTACCCAACCTCAGCTGTTCATTCTTGCTTTTTTTTGTTTCTGTGCCAGCTTCTCAGTGGTGTTATTTTGATCTGCTTCTGGAGGGGGTAAGCTGCAGTCTTCTGTAAGTGCAGAGTTTACTGGGAAGAGGAAATAAAACATGCAAGGATGTTGATAGTAAGTGCTTCCGTGAGAATTATTTTCCATTGGGAAATCAGGCTTGTTGATAGAATATCAGTGAACTTATCACTTATATGGAACATGAGATTTTTCTTCACAAGAAAAACAGAAATATTAGGAACAACGCACCATAGAAGTAATTCCTATTGGTACTGCAGGGCACTGTTTCTAAAACCTAAAACCTGTGCATTACTGACAAGCCATAGTACAAGAAAATAAACATAAATCTTAGAAGAAGTGTAAGCAATCTCACATGATTTGTGCTCTGGGAAAATTAAAAGATTTTGTAGTCTAATATTTAGTTGATACTACATCGTGACTGTGATCGCAATACTGAACAGATTTTCTTAAGCTCATTTGGTGAACAGGTAAGTAGTCACCCATTTGGTTTTTTTTGCATTTTTATAGGTGATGGAATCTGAGGAACTGGCCACCTAGCTGCAACTGAAAATCACAGGAAGATCCAGGGAGAGTTTTCTTTCACCTTTTCCTTAGTTGTTTCTTAGCTGAATCTGAAGTGTGCACACTTTCTTCAGAATGAAGAATATGTTAATGTTTCATTTGGAAGACTTGGTATATTTTGAGGATAGTTTGGGTCTGGTTTGATTCCTGAGGAAAGAAAAAAGAATAATGGTGTTGCATTAAGCACAAAAATAGAACTGAAGTTCTGGGTTCACTAAAGTTAACAATAGATAATCAGGGAGGGAATAGATGCATCCCCTCAGTGGACACATCACAAGAGCTCACAAGGTTAGAAGCCATAGGAATACTTTTTTGGTATTGATTGGATTTTGAGAGGTTTTTTAAGATCTTGGGCTGATTGCTGATAGAGTTCTCTACAGCTCAGAGTGAAGAAACTGCTTGAATAATTTGGGATGTACACTAGGCAAGATGTATTTAATAGGTCTCCCACATGTGATCTTCTTGCATTGGACCCTCTTGTATTTTATCAGTGAGTGATTAACAGCTGGACAGTCAAGATCTTCCAGAAGAGCTTTCCCATCAAACTATGAGGGAAAAAAACAGCATACAATTTCTGTGAGACATGGCATTTGGAACGTAAATAATATGAAATTGTGTTTTTTGAAATGAACGGTAACTTGTCTAAAGACCATTTCACACTAGCTGCATCTCCTCACCAGCCTGATTTAAAGGCACAAGGGTGGCTTGTCTTAACATGCTCCTTGTCAGAATTATAGCATTATAACTAATCTGAGTTGACCCATCAGTGGTGACCTCCATGAAAATACTTTCAGCTCTAGACTTAATAAACCTCTTAAGGCCTCTTAAAGAAAGCATCAATGTAAAGGTTTTTTTGGATTATTTTTTTCCATGGGGTGGGCAGTTCTTGGAGTATGGGTTAAGGGCTAGCTTTCATAGCTTACACATTGCTAACAGATATAAGATGAGAAGAGATTGCTTGTACCTGACAACAGGAGCAAGTGCTATACTTAATATTTCCTTTCTGAAAAAGTCTTTTGGGCAGATTAATAGGGACAGAATTGTAGCACATAATGGAGGAAGGTTGGAGTGCTGCCTGGTGTTAAGGCAACAGAGCAAGTAGTCTTCTAACTACAAAGTCTAAAAGGTGAAGGAAAATATTTACCAACGATATAAGATGTGTAAAATACCACACACAACAGAGGCACAGTGACATGCTACGACATATTAAAAAAAGGGGCCATTCAAGGACAAGCAGAAGTACAGACATTAACAGTCCTAATACCTGGAAGATGGTAGTCCTGGTAACGTTAAGTCCAGCTGGTGTCACCTTCTTCTGAGAGTTGCTGTAATGAGTCACCGTAAGACAGCAGCTGATGAGTCTTGAGCAGGTGCTTCAGCTTGTACAGTGATCTGAGGTCATGGGGTGTCACCTGGCTTACCACAACGTGCTTCACAAGCCAGCGAGTGTCTACAGAACAGTGTCCTGTAGATTGATCAATTGGTTTCCAGGCTTCTCTTCTCTGTCTTGCCTTCTGACCTTCATCCTGTCCCATGTATAGCTTTGTCTAGCTAGACTTGTCACTATCTCAGCTTCCTGGCTTCTTATATGCACCAGTATGCCTTTTCTTTGTGAAAAGTCACCTGGATGTCAAGTACCTCTTTAAAAATAACCTCTCATGCTGGTATAGCAATTAGAAGTGGGATCTTTAACTTCAGCTGTTCCCTCTTACATTGTTTATAATGTTACCAAACATTTCAATCTCAGTAATTGCTTTATGTGAAATGCAACCATGAAATAGATGCTACTTGCTGTAGGATGCTCTCCTTTCTGCTTGTATGGCTATGGTCAGAGAGGTCTGCCAAAACTGAATTAACTGCTCAGTGACAGCCAGTGGACATGGAGTGAGACAAATTGTACTCATCTCTGTGGCAGCTGATCATGACTGAATCTTGGTATTTCCAGGTGTTGCATCTTGCTGTTTGAGGCCAGGCTTTCTATAGTAGGAATGTGGAACTGCATTCTCTTAGTACTCAAAAGGCTGAAAAATGTAAGCAGACACCAAGGTTACTATGTGCCTGAGCATATATGTACCTACATAGTTAAAGCATTTCTGCTAATAATCCCAGCTTTGTCACACAAAGTTTACATAGATATTTGAATTCTCAGAAGGAATTAATCTATGATTGAGTAACATCTCAGTCTATAAAACTGAGGCAGCGAAGGTCCTAAAAATGTATCCCAGTACTTATGTTGTTAGTTCTCCTATAGATGTATTAATTTTTGTGGCATTATGGTGATAGACAAAGCTATGTGGAAGTTTTCTTTGAGTAAAGAGAATAACAGCTGATCCTGACAAGAAACTGAAACTTCCTGTACATGAAGCGTGATTATCTAACTGAGCTTTGAAATGCACCCATAAAATCATGCAAAGCTTCCAGTTTTTCTTGGCAAATTTGATACAAGATAAAGATTAAAAGTACCCGGTATGGTGTTTTTGTTGTCTAAATATGCAGAACTTGTGTTTATGTTGATTTTGGCAACAAATGAGGTTAACAGAGGTCATCTAAAGATAAGATTGCTTAACTACCTGTATGTTTTCTTTCTCCTAGTCTTCCAGTTAATCTTCACTTGTACTACTGAATAGCTCGGGGGAGAAAAAGTAATGGTGTTTTTTCTTACCTAGTTTAAAATTAGCTTCCGCTTTCCGTGAACATGGAGAGTTTTTGCTGAGGCAGGAAAAAAGCTGTTATTGTGCTAGCAGGGTAAAAAGTGTAAGAATTTGCTGTAGAAGAGAGAATGTTCTTCCTGGCATATGTTGCTGTCTTTACAAGCTTCCTTTGTCCTTGCTGTGTTTCTTGGGAGTAATCAGTATCATCTTAACCTAGCATGCAGAGATGCACAGCCACTTTGAGAGCTGACAAAGAAGAGGTTAATCTAGCTACCACGACTGCAATGTCTACTCTGAATGTTATCTTTGGTTGAAATGAGAATCATGGTTCAGCTGTAGATGTAAGTTGTTTTGGACTGTACTTCACCTAGGGGGCTGAGTGGGAAGTCATTGGGCAGCAGGCTGCAGGCAGAAAACTTTCTTGAAGAGCAGGAATAAAAATTGGGAATTTTCTTATTCAGAGCTTGATTTCTCTGAGACTAAGCTTTTTTCTTTTCTTTTAAAATTGACTGAAGCAAATACCTTGTTCTTGGCTTATCAAAACCATGCTGTAATATTATTTGGTTAGAAGAAGGATGGTCCTTATATTTACTCCTATCTATGGAGTAGTTTCATGTATTCCACGTGTCAAGTCAGGGCCAGATCTATCAATGGGGTAAAGTTGAAGTTAGGAATTTCTCTGAATATACCAGTTGGAAATTAAGATCAGAGTCCAGTCATTTCACAACATAACTGACATATCACTCCACAGCCAAATTCCCTTCAGCAAGTTGACATTTGGCAGCTGGGGAGGGATGGAGGAGAAACACAGTGACCTAGATTAGTCAACAAGAATGGATTATGGGAGAGAAGAGAGACTGTGACATCTTGATATATGGAAAGGAATTTAAGGCATGAGAAGATGGTGAAAATTACTGTTGTATATGACTTAAGATCACTAAATTTTTAACAGTGTGGTCTACTGCAGCATTTCAGAAGTATATAGGAATGTATCTGAACATGTGTGGGTTAAACAGCAGATTTGTGGGTGGAAGGGAGGAATAGATGAAAAAAAATCCAATTTTTTTCCTCGACTTTTTTTTGTCATGCCAGAGACTTCTAAAAGAATGAAGGTAGATACAATAGCTGTCTGGTCTCAGTGGTGTGTTTTTAGGGAGTGAAAGAGGGCAGAAGAGGTAAATGTCAGTCAATTCTCATGCCAGGCACAGCTGAATGACCCGCTAACCAACTTTGAATGGTACTGTGTTGTGTCTTCTCCTTTGCACATTGAAAGGAGGGAAGGAAGGCTGCCCACAAATCACAAGATGATAAATGTGCATCAGCATCCACAGCCTCACAAGTTGTGTTAGACATAGCCAAGCAAACAGCTGGCTCCTGACAAGAAGGGAAAAGACTTTCCCTTGTACTTGCTTATCTAGTTTTTATTAAGCTGGTTCAGTTTTTTAAACAAACGCATTATTCTCTCTTGTTCTGAGTTTAGCTAACTGAACTGGGTAAGCCTAGGATCAGAGAAACGTCAGAACAGCGACAGGAGAAGGAGGTAAGGATACTGGGCACATGAATGTGAAAGCAGATGAGGAAAGAATGCAGAGATTGGAAGGATAAGGGGTAAAGGGATGAAATGTGGAAGTATCAGAAAGTTGAGGATCCTTAGTCTTTAGTAGAGCAGAGCTGGGAAAGATGTCAGTACTCCTGGTCTAAAGGAACACCTACCATAGGCTGCATAATTACTTCAGAATAAGAAATCTATAAGGATGAAAAGGTGAGGAAAGTCCAAGAGCACAGGGTATCATTGTACTCAAAAGGGGCTTTGTGCAATTCTGACTGAGAGAATGGACAAAGTAACTGTTACCAGAAAGAAGTGATGATAAACAGCCACTGGTATGTCATAGGAATACGTTCACGTATTTTTGTTAGAAAAACTTGCTATCCGTAGATGCCAGTGACTTTTTTTGTGAGGGAAAGATAGCTGAAGAGGAAAAAAGGCTGTGACTTTCTGAATGTGGTCTGAGCTGAATTGTTGCTGGTGTTATCTACATGTACAAATGAAGATCAAAAAGTTTGAAAGTTCAGCTAAAGTATCAATGTTAATAATCAGTTTATGTGTGTTCCAACTAAATAAAAGACAACTCAACTTCATGGAAATTTGACAATTTCAGCAATATTCATTCGGAAAAGAGCAAAACTGCCTTTACTTTATTTAACTTCAATAACCAATTTGCTTCCAGTAAGGTAAAACATTTCATTTAAACCTGTTTTAGTTGCATATTAATATTATTTTTCATACAATTTAACATGATTGACTTGGACGTGGAAAAATAGTAACCATACAATGGCAATGTGCATACATTTTTTTCTCAAGAAACAGCAACAAAAATGTGTGTGGCAGACAGTACTGACCTTTTTTTTAATTAAAAAAGCACCTCTAAAATGAATTCTCTGTATATACAACGTCAAATGCCTGGATCAGCTACATGAATTAGTTTCAAAATGATTCGTTTAACAGAGAAATGAAATGCTTGTATTTTAGCAAATGTGTCTTAGGATGGTCTGTAAATTAAAAAGCTTTGGCCTCCACACTGTGTTACATGAGGCCTTCAGTGTTCTCCTGTGTAGGCTAATAGAAGTCTCTCTAATAGTACAGGCTCCGCTACCATTGTTTAATGCCTTCTATTTACTTCCTTGGAAACTATGACAGAGAAAAAAGAGCACAATCACACTATTTGATAGAGCAAATTCGCAGCTACAAAACACTGTTTTTTAACAGTCACCACCATTGGCTATGCATTTTCACCAGGAATGAACAAGAGCCTGCATGCCATGCTTGTAAAAAATCTGCACCCGCGAAAGTGACCCACTGTTTCACAGCTGCTATGATTTATTGTGTTATTGCTAGGAAAATGTTGCCTGTGCACTCCATCTTTTATCAGCCTGAACAGATGGAAGGTGCCAAATCCAGACTGCACAGCAGGTGTGGTAGGATAGTCCAGCCAACATTGGCAATGTGCTCCATGGTCTTCAGAGTGGTATGGGGCCTGGCATTTTTGTGTTGCAAGACAGCTTCTCTTCTTCTCTGGCCTGACTCTGCAAGTTTGAGCCTTCAGCTTAGACAGAGTCGTGATGTAGCAGTCAGAGTTGATGGTTTGTCCAGGTTCCAGGAAATCCAAAAAGATCACCCCTTTTCTATCTCAAAAGAGTGTACATTACTTTATCTGCTGAGGACTGCATCTTGAACTTTTTCCTCAATGCAGAATTCACATGTTGCAACTCCATAGGCTGCAATTTTGACTCCAGCTTGTAGTGGGGACATCACATCTCATCAACAGTAATGATGCTGTTCAGTAGGCCCTGACAAACTTGCATATGAAGTTCTTTCTGTTTCTGTGTGAGCAATCATAGGACTCACTCAGTACAAACTTTGCAATATACCACCATTGTTTCCAATACATGGAAGCTCGTGTTCAGCTCTGTGCACAGTTCTCTGGTCATAATCCACCAATTTGCACAGATGAGCTGATCAAGAGGCTCTTCATTTCATGGTGCAACAGCTGTGTTTGGCTGTCTAGAATGTGCCTTTTATTTCACCTCACTGTTGCCACTTCTGAAATGTACCGCCCACCACCTCGTGTGCTCACATCCTCTGTTTGGTATCTGTAAACATTAAGCAAGTGTTGATGAATGTCAATGGGCGCCATTTTTTCCATGTGAAGGAACTATACACCTTTGTTTCATCCACACTTCCACATCAGACACCATTTTGTCAGACTGCCCCTCTGTCACCACCTGTCACACGGCAACAAAATATATTGGGATACTGGCTGGAAGGTTCAACCTCTGCTGCCATACAGCCAACATAATAAAATAGGAGGCATTACTTTTGGAGCAGCCTTGGTATTAATGGCTAGAGGGGGAAAAAGTCCATCTTCCAGTTGTCATCTTACATGCTCTGAAATCCTTCTTGAAATTGTTCAGCTGTGTTACTTACAAGATTGTTGCGCAACAGTGCAAGAAGTGGCAAGCCTGGACAAATGCTTGCTTTGTTGAGAGATCAGTTGTTTAACTCTTAACCTTCACATCCTACATTCTTGTAATGTGAAACCCAGGCCTTAATCTTCCAAAGCCTTATGTCTGTACATAAAGGATATGTTCCAGAATCGCTTGTCAAAGGAAAGACTTTCGCTGACTTTTTATGGGATTACAGAGTGAGTTTGAGTACAATGAGAAATTCCTCCTCATAGAACTGCTTCAAAATTGATAAGGGGGTTACACTGGTCCAAGCACACTAATCATAGACTGGGGACATTGAATGACTTCTCCTTGTACATGTAGGAAAGAACTGATGTGATTAAGCATTTTTGCTCTCACAATCTGCCACTCTTGTTTCTTCTTCTTTGCTGTTCTCTTCCAGGTCAGATGGAGCTACAGCCCCTTTCTCTCATGTTTTAATGACAAAAGAGAGATGGTAGTCCCTGTCACCATTCACCCTGTCCCATTCACCACTCCGAGCGGCATGTTTCCTAAGCATCACAGCTCTCTCCTCCTCTCAAACCATGTACTACATGCAGACCCTTTCCTAGTTATCCCTGGTCCTCAAATGGAGTTCTAGCAGACTTACCACGTAGGTGGTAAGTCACCTGTCAGCTAATCATTGCTGTCATATTTTATGGGTATAGAACATCATTTTGTCTTTCTGGTACTCATTTTATACTACTTTTCTCAGTGAAAAGCATCATCAAAGCAAACGAAGACCCATTCAAAGTAAATGTTTACAACAGTGGAGCCGTTTGATGTTTTTTAAAACTACATGCAAGTTCACTAGTAGATTTGAAGAATATGTTGATTTACAGCAGTGGAAAATTTGGACCTGGTATTTTTTAAATTGTAATAACAACAGATAAGTAATTGATTTATAATGGCACTCAAACAACTAATGACATTGGAAGTCTAGAATAAAATTCTTGCTGATTGTGAACTTCTGTAGGATTCCTGGAACACAGAAATTCTCAGTTTCTGCTGTGCATATCATCTGCCTACTAAACAGCTAAGCAATTAGATATTATCTAATGTCAGCTAGATTAAAATGAAATAATTACATCTGCAAGAGGAGTGGGGTGTGCTAGCTGTTTCAGTGGCTACCTTGAAAAGCTTGATCCCCTGGGATAAAATTCACAGCCCTGAGTTAAGGCTATGCTTAAATTTCCTATGCAGCAAATGGGAAGAATTGTGAATTCTTCAAAATGGGATTTACAATAACCAGGGCTCAGCACAGTTAAAGCCTAAAATTACTGATAAGAGAATGTGAGGACGGATGTTTACTTTAAGCCAATGAGAGATGCCTTTCTCAATGAGTTTAAATAACATCTTTCCTCTGTAAACAAATAGAAAAAGCTCTCTATTCCTGATAAGCAAAGTTATATGATGAAGATCCTTGCCCATCACCCTCCTTACACTAATTCAGTGATTAAAACAGAGGCTGAGGCTGAAGAAGGTCGTTTAGGACCACTTCTGTAACAGCTCTTTGGCCCACAGATGAAGCTGTAGCCCCGTCTGATGTTTTCAGCTACTTTCTCTAGCAGTATTCTCCACTGGTTGCTCCACAATTCCAGCTCTTCAGCTTGCTTCAGGGTCCTCTGAGACCTTCTGGGAAAAGGTAGACTCTATGAATTGCCTTTTTCTTTTTTGTCCTCATATGTAGGAAAACTAGAAACTAACAAGCTACAGTATTAACCTAGGTCATGATGCACACAGTGTGATCATCTAACTTTGCTGCAACACCAGGATAACTTAAAATCCTACCCTTTGTATACAGTGCAGTTGTTCTGCTCAGAAAGGTTCCTAAAGACTGCACTGCATACATTGTACATCAGATGCACCTAGGCTGCTCCCAGCCTCAGCTTCCCTCCCCCCAGTATCTGCAGTGAATGCTCCTTCCTTCTGCAATTTCTTGTATGGCTCTTTTCCCCAAGTCACCTGGCTTACAAAAACACCAAGAAAGCTTGACCACAGTGAGGCCGTGGGTTTAGCTGTCAAGCAGCAGAATTGCTTAGGTTGAGAAGCGCCCCAGAGGAGAACCAGTTATTTCTTGGCACAGTAGTTCTTCCAGTCAGTCAACTGTGCACAGATGTTTGTATGAGCACAGCAAACAGCACTGAGTGCTCAGGTTGGTATTGCTGTCCAAAAGCTCAGTATTTAATGCACTGAAAGACTAAAATTGTCTAAACTCCTTTGGGTAACCTTCTGTGGCACTCTGAAATCCCTGCTCCCAGTATGCTTTCATTATATGGTTCTGTCACCCAGTCATTTGCAAGGTACAACTGTTTGGTATCCATTTCTTCCCTTCTCCAACAGGAAGAAATATAGAAATTTCAAATCTCTGGTATTTAAAGAATCAAGGGAACTAGGACTACTATAATAAACAGCTGTATTTGTATACAGTGTTTGTGTTTATCCTACCCACATACTCTGCTGACAGCATCTTCACATCTGTTCATCTCCTTAATCCTCTCTCCAGAATTTCTTACCACATTTTCAAATGTTAAGAAAGGGGCTAATGCATGATAAGCAGCTTACTGGTTACTAATTATACTGGTTCCTATTTACACACACAATAATTTCTCTTATTACAAATGCTAGTTCCACAGTTTTCTATTTTCATCTCTAAGTGCTATGTGAGGGACCAGCTGTTTCTGTAGCCATTTTCTTTGCAGAATGGAAACATCTGTAAGTAGGTGAATATAAAATAATATAATCTTAATGTGGATTATCTTGAAATGTATCATAACTCTTGGGAAGTTTTCTGCTAGATAAATGATTCATTATCTACATATCTATCTCTAGAGCAATTTCCTGAATACTACTGGTCCCAGAGTTGGGAAGACAAGTACCTAATCTTTAGAGTAATAACAGGTTTGGTGTCTTTTCTTAGGTCAAGACCTCAGAGGAGGCTTTGACACTTTGTCTCAGTAATTGTCATAAGATGTTGATTATTAGGCCTTTTTATGACAAGATATTAGGTCTCTAAGGCACAAAATTATTTTCCACAGAGCAGTTAACATATATAGTAATAGCCAAAATTATTATTTTAAAAAATGCTGTTAATGCAGAAATGACACAGCTTAAAGAGGGAAAACATAATTCTAATAACTCCATTACAAGCAGAAAAAGGAACTTGTGCTTTGCAAGACAAGATTTGAACAATCTAACTCTTAGTGAAGGTCTGAAATTTCCCTTGAGTTTGTTAGCCATACCCATTTTTTCTTAGTTTCCCATCTTAAAATTCCTAGTCTATTAAAAATAACTAATCAGAAAAGCAAAGGTTGCAACTCAGCTGTGGGCCTGGCCATTGCTGTTTCTCATTTAGGATATGTAGGATATATAAAGCAGCAAGTGGTCTTTTGCAATAGACTATTGCCACATACAAATCAGGCCACAAGGTTAGGAAACAAAAATGCTGTGAAAATACAGCAGACCTAATATTTGACCATATTAATGTGAAATAGCATTAAGCCATTTGTTCTGCGTAATAATTATGAAATTATGAAGAATAAAGGCAACAGCTGTGGTATTAGAATGGAGAAACAAATTGCTACTCTCAAGATTTATTTAACCTTGAGGATGAAAAACAGATCACTCCAAGGAATTCAAGATATGAAAACTCAATGTTTCTTCTATCAGAACTAGTTATGCAGGCTCCAGCCACTCTCCAAATATGAAAATACAGACAATTTTTACTGAGTTTTATTCAGTCACTGTTGTAGTTTCTTTATCGTGAGGTGGAAACTTGTACCTTTGATTATAACCAGCTCTTGATTATTGGTGAGTGGGTTACACGTGCTGCAGATTAACTAGACTCTTGCTAGCAGCACAGTGATGTAGAGTGCATGATAGCATGTGTCACTTGCATCACATCTAAAATCTGTTCTGTCCTTCACAGAGACCTGCTGACAAACAAGCTGGTAAAAGGCAAACGCGCTGAATGTTTTGTTACGTAGCACATGTTTTGTAAATTGAATTCTAAAAAAACACTACATTTTCTGTTCCCACATCACTTTTAGTGAAGGCTGGTGCTAGAAGGAGCATTTCAACTGATAGTGTATTTAAACGAACCTAGCTCAGAGGACCTTCTATCTGTTTTGAGATTCAACAATAGCTATAAAATAGCTTTCATGTTACCAGCCAAAGTAACCAAATGAAGTACTTCGAATATAGCCTCCAAAACTGGTCCTCAATTTTCCAAAAGCATACAGTGTAAGATACTGCAATGAAATTTTCAAAAGCTGGCTCTACTATCCTCACGCTTCAGTCATTACTGGGAAAACAGGAGTCCATCTCTACAGAATGACTTAATGTTGGACCTAGCAAAAGGTATGTGAAATTGCTGTTTTATTTTCTAAAGTGAATTGCATGCTGTTAGGTTTTGTTTGTTTGTTTGCTTTTTCCTTAAAAAAGATTATGACAAAAACCCACAGAAAACTCCAGAGATAGCTTTACCTGCTTTTAATGTTTGTATTGCTTCTGTTATATAAATCTTTATAATTGCTTTCCCATTGCCTAAACCAGTGTCTGTTAGTCCACTGCCAAATAAAACCCAGAACAGGCCTCTCAGCTTAGTTCAAAGCATACATTAGAACTATGAAGCGAAGTTTGGAAGCTGCACTGAAACTGCTTAAAAACCATCAGCATCTACTGTTAGCGTGTACAAACCAATTTTTGAGAATATATGCTGAAATTTGTACAGGTTTATTACTCCTTACTAAAATAGCTTAGGAATATATTCACCAAAACATTAACCCAAACCCTAAACATTTTCTCAGAGACTAGCAAGATCAGACCCAAGGAAAAAGCAGGTCATTGTCTTTCACTAAAATGACCTACTTTCAATCTCTTGCCAATGAAACCTGAGCAGTTAACCTGAGACCTCTGCAAGCTTAATGGACTGTGTGAACAGAAAAATATTGCCATAAACTATTTGTCTGTTGCTCGATACAACTGTTTTAGGAAGATCTGGAATCCAGTTGTTGGCAAGAATTATGTTTATGCCAAGTGTAGTTTCTCTGTAAAGGCTAATAGAGTAGAGAGTAATTCAGGTGGTGCTGTAAATAGACTAAAAACTGTAACAGGCTACTTTCAGGAAAGGGTAAGTAACCTTCTCAGTCCTTGCTCCCCAGAAATACATCTTGTGGCAGAAGTCAGTGAGCAGAGCAGCACTGTGCATGTGGAGCCTTGGCACAAGGAATATAATGGGATTCCTTTCCAGGTTATGATTAGTATTTGTCCTTAGCTCACCTCCCTCTGTAAAGCAACACTTTCTTGCCCTGGCCCTGTGGTTTCTCATGCATGTTTAACAGCGAAGGTTTTGGTCTTCTGACCATCAGTCTAGAAGGTAGTGCCCAAACAGTAATAGGATGTGCCCGAATAACACAGGTTGACTATAAGTTGTAAAATCCATCTGTTACTGATTATAATTAATTCCTCTGAGAAATTGGCCTATTCAGGGGTACATAAATGAGAGTTATGGAATAACAAAGAGACCAGTGCTCATACTCTTTCTCCCTTCAAGATCTCAGACCTGATTACTTGTCACTTGTCAAGTAGTGCTCCTTTGTTGCCTCCTGTTTATTCTTTGTCCTATGTGGTTCCTCTGTCCATAAATTATATTCCTTCAGTAAACTTAGTACTTCAATGGTATCTTTCTTCTAAGTAGTGGAAAGTACTGTAGAAATACTTTTTTTTTTTTCCAATGGATTTAGTCAGCCTCTTAGGAAAATGGAACGCCTACATCATAATTAGTATTGTAGCTAAATGGAAAGGATTAAGGGAGAAGATTTCAGTGGCTACGTAATGGACAGATGGCACGCCTGTTGAATTCATGTCAGGCACTAGGCTGGGTTGGCATCTGTAAACAGATGTTTAAGCTGCTTGCACGTTTCCTGGTAGTTTGTGCTCCATCAAACTACACTAGATTTCTATTACTTTGCCTGAGGCCTTACTCGATTTCCCTGTGCTTCCTGGAAAATGACTACAGATTGGATTCAGTAAAGGATTTAGGATGCCTGCAACACTGATTGCAGCATAGTATATGTAGTGATATGTGAGATAAATTAGACAATTTTGAAATTGCATATTGTACAACTGCAGTAGGGTTAGTTGGCAGGGCTTGTGAAGAGGTTGCATCATTTTTCTCAGATGGCCCCGTTTTTAGAGCTAGCTTACAGGATTTTTATCCTAAAAAGCTATAAGATTTACAGCAGATAAACCTGTATCTGGAATTAAATGAATAAACTTAATGTGAACAAAAAAAGGATTAGAACAGGTTTTGAGAGGAAGAACAATTATCTTTATAGGCCTGGAGATAAAAGGGAGATGAGATAGGCAAGTGATTAGCCAAAGGTTCAGTGTGTTAAACTAATCTACCTTTCTGATGAGACAGCTGGTTTTCCAGGCAAGGAAAATAGGATCCATTCTGTCTACATGTACCATAGAATATGTATGGTGATATTTTGCATGAGAAGCTGTTTACAAAGCTGGAGATGATATAGTGGAGAAATTATAAGATCTGTTACAGAGCTGTCAAAGGAGATAAAAACTGGTACTGTAAAAGAATAGGCTTATGCTGGAGGGAGGAGTACCATGTAGAGAAAACTTGGTGTTGTGTAAAGAGGGAAATACTTCTAAAAAATAATAAAATAAAATAAAAATATCCACCCCAAAAATAGCAGCAACAAACAACAAAACATCACCAAACCAAAACATTTAAGCTGAGATGAGGAAGGACCTGGAGGTATTAGTTGATCATATAACTAATCATAATTAAAGGTTCAGATTTCCTAGTAAAGACTGCAGCTGTAAGGCTCTGGTGGTGCTCTGTCTGAAAGACTGGTTACAGGACTGGTCAGGGCACATTTGCAGCACCTGTCTCACGACAGAGGACTGGAGGAGTCTAGATACCTGAGTGTCATAGACAAGGGCTTACAGAGAACGAGGCTCGACACTCCATGCGCTGTCAAGTGAAAGAGAAGAGTTACTAAAGTAAAAGAGCAGAGTATAAGAATAGATCATTATGAATGGCTGTGTATCATTTTATGGTAGAAATGCAAAGACTCCTAACTATTACAGAAATGAGGTTCAGGAACAGACTTGTAGTGACAGCTCAGGGCTAAAAATAATTTTTATAATGGAGTTGATCTCTGCCTGCAAAATTGAGATTAGCACTGGAAAATCTCTTCATGGAATAATGCCCTGAGAATCCCTTGCTCCCCTGTTATTTAACTGGCTGTCCCTGTCCAGTTTCTGCAGCTGGTCAGAGCTGTCCCTCTCTGAGCACCTCAGTGTCTGTTTTCCAAAAGCATGGATTAAGAAATGGTACTTTCTTGTATGTAAGCTCTGAGTAAATAGTGCAAAAGCACAAGTGGATAGAATACGAAAAACAGAAGAGATGGTTCTTTCTTTTAGAAGAGAATGGGGGGAAAAATGTGGTCAGTCACTTTTAAATTTAGGAAGTGTAGGATGTGGCTCCATCTCCATATTCAGCTCCCTCTTTCTCTGCGAGCTGAATGAAGAGAGGCACCAAAACAACAGGTAGGATTGGGTTGAGGACACTCTCTGCTCTGTCTGTGGAAATGGTGAGATGATGAACAAATGAAGATGCATGGCCCAAATAGATGTAAGTGGTTGGAGAGCTGTTAGAGACAGCGAAACTGAATATATATGGCCCAGTGCTGATGGTATTCATTCAGAGAAAAAATTCAGAGTTCCTCATGATAGTGCATATTTTGTCCAACGATTATTCAAGATCTTGCTGGTAAAACTACCTCGTGACTTTTCAATATTGGCTTCAAGCCCACTCAGGTTGAAAAACAGCTTGACTCCTGCTCTGTTTTCCTGGCAGTGTGCCCTGCAAATAAACTGCACAACACAACCTCCCCTAGGTGTGTTTTTAAAAGTGTGAGCTCCTCTCTGTCTCTTTGGAGTTGTTAGGATATGATGGTGCATGCAGGCAGCTGAATAGGTTTCCAGCAGCCCTGACAGGCAATTAAATCCTGAAGGGTTTCAGATACCATTCTGTTTTTCTTACATCACAGCTTTGGGGAGATCCCCACTAGGTAAGCTCATTGTGAATTCCCTTCTGAGCCATTCTCTCCCTCCCCAGCAGGATCCTGATGGAAACTGTGGGATTTGTGGAGATGGATGGGAGTCACATACAACTACTGGTTCCTCTTACACTATGACAGGAAACCAGCACCTTTTTCCAGGGAGTTAAATCCTGCCTGAGATGCTTTTGAGATTTCCAAAGCACTTGAGCACAGAAGCGTTTAGAGCACCTCTCTGGCCTGCAGTGCAACTCTCCACAGAAGTATCTGAGCTAGCAGTGAAGAAAATACCCTACAGACCTGAAAGTGTGATAGCATTGCTACACCAGTGCTGGCAAGAGTCTGGGTGCGCTGACTCAAGGATGGCACTTTCTTAGTACGGGCCATGAGATAGATTACATAGCCATGAGACAGCTCTTCCACAGTACTGTGCTGGCAAATGGGCCTGCTCCCTGGTGAGTTAGTGGGGTGACATGGCAGTGCATCACACAGTGCTATGCAGACCATTGCAGGTGGTTATAGGAGGGCATGGGTTGGTGATGGGACTTGGTAGGTAAGGTGGATGGCTGGACTTCTTGATCTTGAAGGTCCTTTCCAACCTAGATGTTTCTATGATGCTGTATTAATCATCTATTGCCAATCAATGTTGCTGTGCTACAGAACTTCTGGAGGTATTCAGGCATGTGGAGATGCCTTGCTCCTGCTGGCTGCTTGGGCTTTGGATGAATCGAGCTCTCCTTGTACTTGTTTGTACAGCATCACGAAATGCTGTTTTAAATAATCATGTACACAGTATGTCCTTTTGAGCCTCGGATAATGGAAAAATTGCTAAATATGCACTTTCTACCCCATGCATGGGGTCCGAGGGTTGTGCCAAACGAAGCTGAGAGCTTCCCACCAAGCTATACCGTGCTGACCCGGTCCAAAACGCAACTACCACCACAACCTCCCCGACCCACCTGCAGACTAAAGGACCTCGAGCGGCCGCCCGGCCTCAGCGTGCCGCTGCCGCGCCCCGGGGCGGGGTCTGCTCTGCAGCCGCCCGCGGGTTGGCTGGGCCGCCTTGTGCCATCGCCACGCGGCGAGGGGCGGCGGGCGATTGGCGGGCGGGCGGCGCTGGGCGCGGTCGCCATGTAAAGGCGCAGGAGGGCCCGCCAGCCGCTCAGCTCGGCGACATCGGGAGCGGCGCGGGCCCGGAGCGGCAGCGCCCCGCCGCTGGCCATGCTGGACCGCGAGCGCGGCTGGAGCGTCTCCTTTGCCGGCTGCGGCTTCCTGGGCGTTTACCACATCGGTGCGGCTACCTGCCTGCAGGAGCACGCCCCGCACATCATCCGCGACGCCCGGCACATCTACGGCGCCTCGGCCGGCGCGCTGGCCGGCGCCGTGCTCGTCGGAGGCGGCTCTCTGGGTCAGAGCTGAGCTGAGGGGGGCGGGCGGGGCCGGCGGCACGGCGGGGGCGGGCGGGCCGGGCCGCGCCTCGTTCCTGCCGGGCTGACCTTGTCCGTCCGGCGGCCCGCGGTTGCGTTGGGGTCGGGGCGGTGCGGGGCTGCGGAGCGGTGCTGCCGCGTGGCGATGGCAGCCGTGCAGGGAGCGCCCCTCACGGCACGGCTCGGCCCGCAGCTGGAGTCGGCACTGTGCGTCTTCCTGGGAAACCAGCGCGTCCCTGCTCCGGTTACATTTGCGTTAGAGTTCCTGTTAGCTTTGCCGTGCTTATCCTAAAGCTTCCCTTCTCTTGGGGTACGGCTGAGTGAGGTACGATCAGCGCTGAGGTTGGCTTCAGTGCGCTTCTCTTCTCTGGCTTAGCATTGCATGGGTCAGCTAGGCAGGGGCTGGTTAAGGTGGTTGGTGTTAATTTGTTTTCCAGAGGGAGCTCTGGCCCCGGAACAAGCTCCCCAGGGCAGTGGTCGTGGCACCGAGCTGCTGGAGTTCAAGGGGTGTTTGGTCACCGCTCTCAGACGTGGGGTTTGGTTTTGGGTGGTTCTGTGTGCAGCAGTGGTTTGGACACCGCGATCCTTGTGAGTCCCTTCCAACTCAGCATAACTCAAGGTGTTCTACCAGTCTGACTGTAAGTTAAGTTATCGAGATAGTGCTATTTTGTATTTGTACCAGATATTTCTAGATGACAGGTACTAGTTTGCAAGTAAATACAATCTCTCTTGTGAAATACTGCCTGCCTGGCAGAAGGAAAAGGATACCACACTTTCACCTATTGAGGGCCTAAATATATTAGCCTAGTAGATTAGACGTGTTGAATGTTAAAGCAGCTTGATGCAATAAAATATTAAGTTGTTTCCGATAGCGACTATTGTTTTAAGAAGTGTATGAAATCTGTGCAAATCTGAAAATGATTTTTCTTTTAAAACAAAGAGATCCGCTGCATAAAGGCTTGTCACTCAAAACTAACCATTTGTGTTCATGGTACGCCTAGCAGGCTTAGAACCATAAGACTGTAAATTCAAGGGCTTGGATTTTCTCTTAAAACTTTTGAGGGAGCTCTTCACTAAAATAGCAAAAGTTCTCTGCCTGCAAAGGGCTGATGCAGTGAAATGCTTCTGCCTGCTGCTCAACCACTGGTCTCTTATCACTTCTGATTAATTTCTTCAAAGCTTTAGCAATAAACTTGCACTACTTAAGTGTTTCAATTTAACCTTAAGGTGCTAATGTAGCACACGTGAATTGTTATGAACTTGATACTGGCCTTTAAAACAGATCGTGATTGTCCACAATAGTGATTTAGTTTTAGTATGTGTCTAGTGTTAAGTTCTAATTAGTTGTAGATTACTTAAAAAGTCGTGGAAGCTGCATTGAATTTTAGAAGAGCTTACAAGCACAAAAACAACTCAAATTGCTTGCCTGAAAATATTTCATTTTAACAGCTTTTAAGACTTTTAGTATTTTAAGAACTAAGACTTGCAGGCTTCAAATTATTCCAACATCATCTCTTTCTTATGTGCTAAGTGGAATTATCTGTAAATAATAGAATAACTCATGTCTTTATGAGCACTACCCTCGGTACTAAGTTTTATGGGTGAGAGTATCTTTTTTTTTTTTAAAGATGCTTGGGATTATTAAAAGACATATCAAAAGCAGCCACATTCTAAGTTCTTCGAAATATTAGAATAAGAAGGTATACCCATGTCAATTCTGCATCTCTTTAGCTGCTAATTTGGTGTGGTTGTGTGAAAGCAGAGGATCACCATTGAGGTCTAAGGAAACATTATAATAATTTCATACACTTTATTAGTTTGTACTGTGCAGCTCCTTTACACTGATACTATGTAATACATGGTATTTCTTTCTGCAGTTGTGGCTGTATGTCCCACATGTTTTCACAGTTGCCTTTCACTGTAGGAGGAAAGGCAGAGTCAGCTCTTCTGAGTGGTGCCTGGTGGAAGGGTGAGAGGCAAGACACAGCTGGAACAAGGGAAATTCTGAGCAGATACTGGGAAGTATTGGTGATAGGTGGACAGTTGAACTGGATTATCTTAAAGGTCTTTTACAACCTTGTTGATTCTATGATACGAAGATAAGAAAATTGCCATGGGATGGGGGGAATGTAGGGATAGGTGCCCAGAGAAGCTGTGGGCTCTCTGTCCTTGGAGATGTTCAAAACTTGAATGGACTCAGCCCTTAATTCATGTCCTTGTCCCTGCACATAAAATTACAGCTGTGCTTGTGTACAGGATTTTTGACTTAATTTGACTTGTATGGTTCGTCTTCTGGAGGCTTGTAGCTGGATGTTTTACATAAAGGGCTTTCTTCTTGCTTTTTGTTGTCTGTTGTCTAGAGTCCGTAGAACTTCGAGTTAATGTAAACAGCTATTGAACAGAGGGAAAAAATACGTGTTCTTTGCTAGATTGAGGGAGAAACTTTCTTCACTGAATTCAGGGTAAGATAGGGGAGGAGCTTGGAGGTGGCTGTACTTCAGAGCATGATGTGCATTTTAGGCTAATCCAAACAGAGACCGTTGAGGTGCACACAGCTTAGATCTTCTCCATAGGTGTCTTGGACACTTGATGTTTTAGTTGTGATGTGGTCACCCATTCAGATGTCATAATCGTGTTTTCTTTTAAGCGTGGACTTAGTATGCTAAGAAAGGTTGAGGTATTGCTAATTGAGGGGAGAAAACAAATTTGTAGAAAGATAATATTTCCATAAATTTGAACTGAAAAGCTTAAGTAAAGTTCTTTCTAGTGTAGTGTTGATGGTTAGCTTGCTAAGTTGACTCCTATCTGTTCTAGAAAGAAACTGTAAGTTAAAATTTGCAGGTTCTGAACATATTTTTGGGTGACGTTGTAGTGTATCACTCAGGTTAACGACCTGTTACTTTGACCTTCCTTCTCCCTACTCCCCTTCCGCTTCCAAGCTGACTGGCTTATCAGGCAATATCCCCAAAGTATGCACTGGAGAAGCGTAATGCTCAATATTTAAACAACAGCTCATCATTGTTAGTCTTGTTAAACATGACTATTTGTGTGGTTCTTAGAGTGATTCAGGTGTTCTGTAGGAACAATGGTCCTCTGTAGTGGTTTGCTCTAGTTCCTAAAAGCTGATTTAATTGGAGAAAATTTGATAATATATCTGTTACATTTTGGCTTTTAAAAAAAAAAAAACACAACCAAACACCTATTTAGGTGGAGACCTGTGTTGCAAATCTCCACCGTGTTCCTTACCCACTGCTTTAAAAACTTACCTGTGGAGGTTCCCTACCATAAGTTCCCACTAAATGTTTCCCTTATTGTGTTTATATATAAAGAAAGTTAAAAGTTACAGTGCCCTGTAACAGTATGTTTTGTTAATGTCCAACAAATATTACTAGCTGTGATGAACCAAGGCTTCTTCGGCGGAGATACTGCGGAATTTAAATCGGTGCGTTATGTGGTTTTTGTGCATGTTGCATATGGAGTACATCTATGCATGTGTGCTTATGGAAGGTTACTCATTTTTGTTTCTTCTTAAAGAACACGTTTCTAGAAGGAATGATTTCTAACTGAAGTATCTTGCATTGGAGTTTTATATCTACAGTCTGTATGGAAATAACAAATATAAGTAACTTAGTGGCTGGGTCCTCACCAGAACAAGTTTTAGCTCTAGACATGCTTCAGTAAAGGAAGAATGGGTTTTGGGTTTTGGTGGTTTTTTGTTTTGTTTTTTTTTTTTTAATTTCCATCCTTTAAATGAAATGTGTCTTATTTGCAGCTGAAGCTTGTGCGGATGTTCTGGCATTAGCCAAAGAAGCTAGAAAGCGGAATCTTGGTCCTCTTCACCCTTCCTTTAATGTGATAAAGATCATAAGAGATGGATTGATGAGAAATCTTCCAGAAAATACTCACCTGCTGTCATCAGGCAGACTGTGTGTTTCACTAACTAGAGTCTCAGATGGTAAAAACACATTGATATCCAATTTTAATTCTAAGGAAGAAGTTGTCCAGGTATGTTTCTTTTTGGCAGCTTCCTGAGGTTTTTGTATTCTTGAGTCCATTTAGTGTCTTCTGTTGGATTTCCATCTTAAACAGCTGAAGTCACTGTTACTTTGACTGTACTTTAAAAATTAATTCAAACTTCATTATGACATTCATTTACTAGTTTTTCCAGTTAATGTAACCATGAATGGAGTGAGTAGGTCTGTGAGAGAGCTTGAAAACAGATATGCCTTTAAAGTTCTGTGCACCTAAAGAAACTGTATCTGTCATGAATAATATCTTGCAAAGTTATTTTTATAAAAGCAGTGGTAAGGAAGCATTTTAAAATAGCTTTTTTTATTTCTTAATAGCAGTGTAAAAGCTAGCACAATATCATTCCTCTGGAATCATGCAAGTGTCCTTAAGTAGTTACATGGGTTACTCAGAAAATGCGTAGCTTGAGGGAATGATCATAAACTTTTTCTTTCTAATTAGTATTTCTACAGATGGTCCTTCTGTAAATCTTTTTTGAAGATAAAATGTGATTGCATTAAAAACAAAATGGAATGTCCTCTGTATAAAATAATACTTGATAATAACTTTATTTTAGTAATTATGTAAGAGTACTTCCTTGAGTTTTTTTGGTTGCTTGTTCAGTTGGTTTTGCTAGCATCTGAAGAGATTAATATGAATGATAACTTCAATAACAAAATGGTTACGGTTTAATTTATATAATTTCATTTTCCTACAGGCATTGATCTGTAGTTCATTTGTCCCAATTTATTGTGGCCTAATTCCACCATCGTTTAGAGGTGTGGTAAGTCTCTGTTAAGATCTAAAAATAATTCCACCTATTCTGAAAATAACAAAAGACAGTGTATATGCTTTTTTGTTATCATAGTGCAAAAAAATCCTCTTGCCAGAGCTCTTAGTACTGTAGCTATATGTTTGCTACAAGTTGTTTGTCTGTTCCCATTAGTGCACGTAATTCCATGGTTACAAAATCTCTTGATACATCATGGCTATACTGAGTTTTCTAAAGTTCCCCATTCAAGAGGTAACAACTGCCGATAAGTTAGTATAGTTTGCTGTAGGTGTTTGGGTTAACAGGTCTTGAAGTAGGCATGCACTTTGTGACATGTTAATGACTTTTCATTGTGGTGTTGCACTGAGTTGCATTTTCCTTCTTTTCAAGTTTAGTTTTTCTTAAACAAGGAGAGGGGAAGAATGTTGGGGGGGAAAAAAAGAAAATCCTTAAAAGTGGTCAGTCACAGACTGTTCTCAAGGCTATCTGTAAGTACTAAAAGGTCAAGGATAGCCATGAAATGCTTAAATTAAAGCAAAAGTGATTAGAACTGTATGGGGATTTTTCTTTATCTGTATTTCTAAACCTTGTATGTCTTCTTAAACTCCTCCAGATTAAAGGTGTTATGAAAACAGGACGTTGGACTGAATCCAAGGTTTAGGTGGATCCAGGATAATCTGGCTATTCAGTCCTTGTCACCAGACAACAACGTTATTTTAGAAGACCTCATTCAGAGTACAAAAACGTACAAGTGATGCTTTATTTGGCCCTATTTTGCAGGAAGAGAAAGAAGGAACCTTATCCTCTTGTTCTTTGCAATGATTTTGTTATCATTTTAATGCTTAGGGAACATGTTGTAACTTGGTAAGAATACCACACTCGCATATGGTTGGTATGACTCCTGTAGGGCTTAAATACTGTAGAACGTCTAGTATTTAAACTTGGTAGCTTCTTGACATGTAGTGGCTTGGTGCTTCCTGCACATATACTTCAAAACAAAGACTTGTGGATAATGTCCAGTAAGTGTGTGATACTAGTAATGTGCAACAGCTCTTTACTTGTGCGCACCTGCTGCAACAGCTGAAGTTCAGAGTATTTTCAGAGCATTACCTTTCAGGCTGTGTTGCATTCCATTTGACAGCATGGTCAGTGTTAGCAAAAGAAGCAGGTTTGCTGAAGGACTTTATCATATGAAACAACTTCAGTTGTAGGCTAGCTGTTCTGTAAGCAGTAGAACTGCCAAAGGCTAGTTTCTGTTGGATTTTAGGTCCTTCCCCAACATGAAGCTTTCTTCTTCCTTCTACCCTCTTCTCTCCCTCCTGTCTTTAGTAAGAGACAGTTATGTTGTGACGAGGCACAAGCTATGTGCCTCACCAAGCTAGTGTAAACTTACCAAAGAGAGTGACTGAGATCTACCAGTCTTTCACTCATTAGGTGGGAAAACAGGGATCTAAATGGAGGTCACCTTTTTTACCTAATTGCCAAGTTGTGAAGTGGGTTGGGTTGATGCTTGTTGTTTTTGTGTAAAACAAAAAACAAACAATACCTTTCATTCATATCCATGGGTTCGGAACATGTTAAGGGAATGAGGCAGAAACTGCAAACAAAAAGCAAAAAAAAAAACAACCCAATGACAACAACAGTCCCCCTTCCCCCCCCAAAAAAAAGCCACACCAATGAAAACCAGCCAGCATAATTCAGGCATGTGCTTCCATGTCTGCATAACTTAATGACAAGGTTGCGTTCTGTGGCTGTGCCTTTCCTTCTTGCCCAAACCTCTTTTGATGCTTCCACAAAGGATTTGGCGATTGCATTATACACCTGTAGGAAGCTTGTCAGCAGCTGCTTACTGCTGGATCAGAAGTGTCCAAAAAAGCTAACAGGTAGGAACAGGCTTCTCTAGAAGAGTATGTTGAATAAATTGCTCTGAGCTGTCCTTTTCCTCATTCCTAATTTGTTTCTCACAGTGCTTGGGGAGCAAGTATCAATCCAGATTAAACTGGTAATCCAGGTTGCACCTGCTCAAAGCCACCTTGCCTTTCTATTTTATAGAAAGACCTACAGGTTATGTCTGATGCCTGGTTAGGAAGGAGGAAAATGGGCCACTAAAACAGCAAAGTTGGTAAGGAGGTGATCTCCTGATGCTGTTAGAACAAACTGTCTAAAACTGGCTCTGCTGGAGAGAAGGCTAGTGTGAGCGGCTGGCTAAGTTTTTGCCTCTGCAGCTGCTGCATCTGTTACCTCCAGTTCTTGGATCCTAAAACCTTTGTGATGATGACGCATTAAAACTATGGACAGGAGTGGCTGAGCACACCAAAAAATATAACTTGGGACACCTTCTAAACTTGCGTGCAAAGCTTTTTTTTCCACTTATATTTGCAATTTCTTAATGTCCAAATATTTATCATCCTTTGATTGTAAATTCTAATTCCAAGAGCACTTATAAGCATCTCTTTTTAAACTGAATGGTTTAATATCATGGAACCTAAAACTTGAAGTGGAGTGCTGTTCTCTACTGTTCTTTCCACAGAAGCACCCTGGTAGCTCATAGGCTAGTGCTGTCCTTTAAGGAAGGGGAGACAGTTGTGCCAATTATTTTAGAGCATGTTGTGTGGGATTATCATCCTTAAAATGGACTTGCTCTTTCTTAAACATCCAAAGAAATCCCAAATAGAATACTTTCAGATTTTCTGTAGAACTATAGGACAAAGCGTACTATCCAAAATGTTTAGTCTGGGAGCATAGCAGAGGCTGTTCTGCTAGTCTTAAATGCTATTTAACAGGAAATCTGCTAGTTTGAAAATGTATGTGTTCTTTCTACTACTTTTAATCTTTGTAGCGCTATGTGGATGGAGGAATCAGTGACAACTTGCCTCAGTATGAATCCAAGAATACCATCACAGTTTCACCTTTTGCTGGGGAGTGTGATATCTGTCCAAAGGGGAATTCTGCCAACTTTCATGAAATGAATGTGACTAATACCAGCATTCAGCTCAGTTTGGGGAACCTTTATCGTTTAACACAAGCACTCTTTCCACCAGAACCTAAGGTAACTCACTGCCTTCATGTATTTAATAAAACATTTTTCCATATAAAAGATATACTTTTTGCAGAAAGCTACAGTAATCATAGCACTTCATCTGGTCATATAAAGTTTTCTCATGACAATTCTTATTTGTTCTATTCATAGACTGTGTTAGTTCTCCTTTTTTTAGTCTCTCTGACTAAAATTGGTACTGACTTTCTCTGTTTCTTTAGGAATTAGCACAGGATTCTGTCACAAAATCCACACTGGTAAATTAATAACTGTCAGTTTAGAGTCTCTTCATGTTTACCTGCTGACCAGGCTCTTCAGAACTTTGCAGAAGTTCTAAAGCCTCAGGTTTTTTTTGTAAACTTGCAACCTGCTTACCTCAGATATTAGTCTTTAAACTTTGCTAAGCACTTGTAATTGCAGATCTGATTAGGGAAATGACTTGAACTGCAGTTACTAAAGCTGAAAAAATTGAAGACAGACTGCTAGTTAACTTGGGATACACTACAGAGGAGAAGTAATATTTTGATCGCTGTAGATGCTTTAATTTTTTTACTACTTGGGGAAAAAAAACCATTAAATTCTACTTATGTATATGTTAATTTTTTTCTTTTGTCCAGGACTACTGTGCACATTAGTAGATGAGCTGGTGTTGCATCTGCTGAAAGATGTTTTCATGTGGAAGGCTAAGTTTGAGCTGGAACATGAGAATTGCACAGCTGACCTCTTACAGTTTTGGGAATTGGGAAGCATGGGGAGGGAACTGACATATTCCACCAAGCCACCCTTTTGCATTGTTATTTCCTTCTGGCATTATGCTAGTCAAAGACATGAAATGAGAGAGGAAATTCTTCTAAACCATTAGAATGCTGTCCTTATTACTAAATAATTCAGTGCATCTGTGATAGATTAAAGCTAAGCAGATGTATGTATAACCATATGTAGCACACAGTAGGTATATTAACCTGAACCTACTGAATTATAGCAACTGTAAGGAAATTTTCCACTAACAAGGATGGAGGATAGTTGTAAGTGGCTTCTTACTCTATGGACTCCTGATCTGAAATTTAAGTTTTCTATTTGGTTATTTGTCTGATTCATTTACCCTCTGCTTGCAGGTACTAGGAGAGATCTGTGAGCAAGGATATTCAGATGCTTTTAAATTCTTGAGAGAGAATGGTATGTTACTCTTGTGGGTAATTATTGGTGAAGTGTTGTTAACTTGTGTGTTTTTCTGTTTGGCTTTCTTTTTAAAAGGGTGGAGAAGGAGCAGGGGGTTTTGTAAGTTATATTCTCATATGATTTGTATCAACTGAAATTCAGAATAGCTTTAACTATTTACCTGAGGTAGTTGTGCTGTCACACAAAAACTGCACTTCACGATTTTTGTCTATCTTGTGTGAAGTGAATATTAGGGAATTGTTAAGTGAAATTACCAAGGAATTCTACTCATAATTGTTGGAAAACTATATTCATTTCTTTTGTGTTAATACCAGAGGATAGGAGTAGACTGCACTCTTGTGCAACCTGCATCTTCTTATCACTTCCCCTCTTGTATTGTCCAAGTAAATCTGTAGGTAAAACATTACAGTCCAAACTAGGAACTGTCTAACAGTAGTATTAAATAAGTAACAGATAAATACTTTGTTTATATTATGAAAGACTTTACAAGAGGTCCTTAAAATGTAACAGTTACTGGGATCCAGATCATAACTGAAAGATGTTCTCTTTTTCTCTTGAATCAAAGTAAAATATCTATAAATCTCATTCCTTGCTCAATTCTGAGACAGACAAGTTAGAAAAAATAATTTACTATTTAGCATGAAGGTAACTGTAACAGATTATAGGAATGGAAATTGAATTATGATGTTTGTACTATTAGAGTTAGTACCAGCTAACATGCTGTAATGTAGTTGCAGCTTGATGTGTTCATTGCTCATACTCTAAGCAAACACTATTCATGCTTCCTTGAAACAATTTCTTCATGTTCAAGAACATCCCAGTTCTGCTTAAGAGTTTCATTTCTAGTAATGTTTTTAAATATTTTTTAAGAGAATCCCACCTTAGATCCTTTGCAAGTTAATTAAAAGCACAACTTTTGCCAAACATGCCTATAGTTCGGGGCTGCCTGTGCTAAGATGGGCTGTGTTCATGTACTGCACCTACAAGTTTCCTGCGTGCACACTTCCATCTGATGCCAAATCTGAGATTGTGTGCAGGTCTTTGTTTTCCCCTCACATCCCCTATGTACTGCACTATTTGTCCTCATTTTCATACTACTGATGTGATACTTCTGTTCTTACCATATGCTTTCCAAACTCTTTAATTATGTATCTACTTTCTCATTAAGCTGTTTCAACTGTAGGAGCTCCTTTTTTTCCCATCTAGAACACTTTGATATAGATAACTTCTCTGCTGACGTCTTCGTATATTCTTTTGACACTTAGCAGCAGCAAATGCTGATTTAGATTTATACTTTGAATGTATCTTAAAACAATACTTACCCTACTTTCTTTCCTTTCTTACCTTGTGACAGCGCCTCTAAGTATTCTTGTGGTACCTTCTGTGTCAAATTTCCCATTCTAGTCTGATGCATTGTAGACGTTTTCTTTCAGATGAAAATGACGTCAGTTTTCCTCATCTCCTTTAAATCATTTGTTTTGCTGCTGGAAAACAACCTTGGCAAAAGACCATGTGTTTCAGATTCAGTTTCAATTGATTGTTTTTCATTTGCTTTAGAATTTCTTTTAAAGTAAGATCTAAATCTGTACAAGAGCAGTCATAACGATGAATAAATGTTTGTGTGCTTATAAGAACAAGTGTATTTGACATTGGGTAGAATATGTTTCCTCGGGATAACACCTCTTGCAATGATAAAAGAGTTACAGGTACTCTGAAGACCTGTGGACTGAGCCTAAGTGGAAGCTCTTGACTCTTTCAGGTATTCTGAATGACTCAATTTATGTCAGCTTGTCCTTCACAAAAGCAAATCCTCATGAAGGTGCACAACACATTGACTATATGAAGAAAAAAAATATGTCTGAAAACAACAGAGTGGAAACCTCACAAGTGGAAGTACTCGGTGAGGCACTGAAGCAAAATCCCTGGCCTCTGGAGAAGAGCATATTTGAGAGTCTACCTCCTAGGCTTCGTAAAGGTACATTCTTCAGACTGTGTTCTGTAACTTTAAATGGCAAATAGTGATTTCCCATCTTACCCCCCAACCTTACTCTAATCTTATAATTTGCAAAATATGTTTTTTATTTAATCGTATTACTCCCTATGAAACGTTCTTTAAGTACTTAGACAATGGGAACATGTACGTTTTGATTTAGCTACAAAAATAAGACAAACAGGGTGAAGGAGTTATTTCGTGGAGTCATGAATTAAATTCTCCTGTGGTTTGGATTTAGTTTGTAAGTCTACAGTATCTTTGTAAATGTATATTTAACAATAAAGTTGAACTTCAAATCCAAACACTGGTTACCCCGTCTTATTTTTATATCATACCTTAGTAGATTTCTAATTGCCTGGTTTTCCTGTTGTCTTAATAAGATGTTAATAGGCCAGGAGCACTTCTGGTATTTCTTAGTCTATAATTCTTATCAAAATCTTCTGTGGATGCTGATGAGTATTTTCAAGATCTGAAATCTGTAGCCCTAGTGACTTAGGAGAATAAAATATGAAGTGTGAAACTTTTGAAAACTGTGTATAAAAACTGGAATATGTGGAACTCTAGAATTTAAACTCCTTAAAGTTACGCAGTCTCAGACAAGGCAAGAATGCTGTCTAAAATACGTAAGTATTTTTGGAGAGGTGAACCTTGCATCTTCTCATAATAAGTTAATAATACTTAAATTTACTGCTTAGCAGTTCTGAGTAATGTCTTTTTGTCTCTGTGATAATAGCCAGTGCTTCCTGTATTTTAAAATAGCATTGAGAATGCTTATGATAAGTGCCTTGAGATTACTTTTTCCAGTTTCTATCTGAGCCTTATTCAGTAAGACTTGATCATATTGACTGAAGATTACCAAACCTTGAGTGAATTATTTGAACAGTTCCCAAATAGTCTAACATCTTTCTCAAACACAATTACTCTTAAGCGCTTCAGGAAGCTTGTAAAGAACCAAATGGATTCTATGCTCAGTTCTCTAAACTCTTCCCAATGCGGGTGCTATCCTATCTGATGCTACCATATACGCTACCTGTGGAGTCTGCTTATTCTGCTGCTTTACGGTAAGAAAGTTTTAATGAACTGCTTTGTAATTACACTTGAGTATAATTGAATGCTTATTCAGTTTTGTAGGTGCTCTGGTACTCTATAATTCCAATGTTAACTGTCCAGTATAACTGACTTGTTAGGAGCATTTTGGGTGGGGGGGGGGGGGGGAACACAAAAAACCATCTGTGACATTGTTCTACATCTGCCTTCCTTTCATTCTTCCATTGTGCTTTTCTCTTGTTCTTGTTTCTTCTCCCATGTGACACTAAACTCACCGGAAAGTTCCTGCTACACAGAAACAGGTCTGAAAGACAGGAATTTTTTGCAGTCTACCTTGGAACTTAGTAGAATGACTATACTGGTCAGACACTCAGCATAAATCAGAGATGTAGTGATATGTGCTAGCCTCTTTTTTTCTTTAGGTTGTAGAGAAGAGATGAGTGAATTAAATGGAAATTTAGAGAGGCTAGGAAGATCTGGAGATATTGGTGGGGGAGTTAACACAGCTGTTGTTCTCCCCAAGCTGTTTTGTTAGATGCGTTATGTAGGGACATAACATGGATGAGCTCTGTTTACAAACTAACTTGTGTATTTTGATTGTAGGTTAGTAAACTGGTTTCCTGACATGCCTGCTGATGTTAGATGGATGCAAGAACAACTTCTTCAGATTGCCGGTACAGTTTATTCCCAGGCTAAAAAGAGGCTGTTCTGTACATCCAGGTAAATTGGTGTGCTGCTGCATGAAAATTACACGTTTTTAAAAGTTCTCTCTTAACAGAACTTCAAGTACTAATAAGTTTTCCTATTAAAATAGGATTTAATAGTTTTCTTAAGAGTAGCACAAAACTGTTCTAATTGCTTCTGACTCTCTTATTTTTTAAGTATGCTGTATGGAGTTCTTTGTAGTTCATCAATGACTGCTGCATATTATAGATGAAGGGGTGTTGTCTTATTGGCAGAGTTATACTTTAGTGGGTGTTAGAGAGCAGTCAGATGACTGAGAACAGAGACGTTGCTTCTGCTCTGCTTCGTAATAGCTGAAGCAGTCAATGAGAAAAGAGGAAATGGTTGCTCAGAAGTTCTAAATCAGCATGGCAGTTAGGAACTGGAAGACACTGGGAGAAAGACTGGATTTCTAGGAGTCTAGCCAGGGACCCTTGTAAGAGCATAAAACAAAATTAAAAAAACACATAGATGAATATGAAGGTAAGGTAGCTGGGAAAAACTAAAATAAGACAAATATGAGAATTCCCTATTTCCATATAGAGAAATACAGGCCCTCTATTTGCATGGAAGGGACCTCTTCTGTAACCTAGTTGTAACTAGGTTTATGTTTCTCCTATCAAATTGGCATGGGGTTTAGCCTTCTAGACTTAATGCTTCTGTTAGTCTTCTTAGCACAATGTATATGCAGGAATCGGTCACAACTTGCCCTAGTAGGAATCTAACACTGCCATTCGTTTCACCTTTTGTTGAGGAGTTTAGTGTTTGCCGAAGGATCTTGAAGAACTTCTACAAAATAATACAACAGCCCACATTCTCCATTTAAAATAGACTTGTTGCTGAAACAGTGATTTGTGCAGCCATGTCAGAGTGGAGCTGGTGTTCATAGACCCTCTCTGAGGTCCAAATGGTTATAAAAATGAACTCTCCTAAGATTTGGTTTGAAAAGGCAGAAATCCAGACTTAGCAGAGCAGGATATGTTTTTCTACAGTAATTTTTGTGATACTTGTCTCAGCTTCTGGAGTTGCTTGTTTGGAGGAGAGGGAGATAAATTGGCCTGAAAAGCTGTCAGCACTAAACAGAACTCTGAAATGCTTCGTAAAAGCTTCCAAGAGATAACTCTAGCGCTGGAGACACCTAACAGCAGCACTTATTTCAGTTAAAGTATTGCCTTGTTCCATATGCAGCATAGTTTTAAATTCAAAACACAAAAAAAAAACTTTTCATTTTGAGCCAAGCTTTCTTCAATTCTCATTGTCTTCTAATAATAAATTTAAGGAGGGAAAACCAAAAATATTCTTTATTACTGTGGAGGTTTTATACACTGAGCCACCAGAAGTGCAGTTTTGCACTCACTGTGAAGAATTGCTTGTTCCTATTTCCTTGTAAGAAAGAAGCTTTGAGAGGCTCTGTACTGGCATCATGAAAGATCTGATTCATGTGCTCCATCTTCTAAAAGTCGTCAAACTCACTGGTAAAGGTTCTGGCTTAATGGAATGACTTAATGGAGGTTGAAACCTGAGTTTTCTTCCTTTGTTAGAAGAATCAAATGGTGTCCTGATATCAAGTAGTAAAAGTATTCTTTACAATATTCATTTTTATCCAGATTTCATAAGCATTTAACTCTTCTTAGGCAAGTAGCCTCTTTTCTCTCTTTCTGAAATGATGTAAAGCCTTCTACTTGCATAACATTTGTTGGCTTTTGAGGTCATCTTTCTGAGTAGAAATGTCATTCTTTATATATATCTGCTATTACCCTACTGTTAGCTCTCCAGTCCAGTGTCCTTGTGCTGCTTGCCAGTGAGGAGCTGGGGAGGCACAAGAAGCTGAGCAGGAACAGAACCAAGGCAGCTGACACAATCTGGCCAGAGGCATATCCCCTACCATGTGCTTATGCTTAGCCATAAAAGCTGGAGAAAGAAGAAAGCGGGGATTAGGGGTGAGATGGGACTCAGAATGATGGTGTCTGTCTTCCCACTGAACTATTGCGTGATGGACTCTGCTTTCCTACAAATGGCTAAACATCTGCCTGCTGATGGAAAGTAGTGAATGAATCCTTCATTTTGGTTTGCTTGTAGCTTTTGCTTGACCTGGTAAACTGTGCTTATCTCAATACATAAGCTCTCATGCATTTACCTCTCCAGTTTCTTTCAACTACCCACAGTGAGCGGCTGTGTAGTACTTGTCTGCCTACTGGGGTTAAAACACAGTGATGATCAACGCCCACAGAGTCATTTACACTGTCAAACTTTGAAGTTTTCTGAAGCCTTTCTTTAAATGAATTTCCTCTTCAGATAGCTAGGTCCCAAGGCTATATATGTAGAATCTCACACTGTATTCTATAGGCAACACTCTTTGGGATTGTACTGTGTTTCAGTATCCATCAAGAACTTACTGCTGCTTTTCCGAAAAGAAATAATCCCATTGTGTTTTCCACTCTTCCTCCTATGTTGTCAGATTTAGCTTCTCTTTTGCAACCAGACTTAAATCTCATGAAAACTTGAGCTGTTTACAGTTTGGACATTCTTCTAGGAGCTTCACCTGCTGGATGGTATCTTTTAGTGCATCTGATATTCAAGTATAGAAACTGATGTTGAAGCATGTGTGTAGGGAGTCTGTTTGGAGGGGAGTGAATGATGGTGGTTTGTTTTTTATTTTTTGTTTCCCTAAAGCATTGCAAGAGAAGAGAGAGAACTTCTAGGAAAAAAAAATTAGTATTCTTGGTGATAATCTCAGTTTCACAAAAGAAGGACTAACCCGGTGATCTAGGTGGTGTTTTAAAGATTAGGAAACCTCTGTTCCAGTTGCTCAAGTTGGTGATACTTGGCCAATTGTGATATGTAATGCCAAGATGGTGTTTGTGAAATTGAACGACTGTCTTTCCTGGTGAATGTTGAGACCATGTTTGTTAATGTCAGGTAATTACTGTGATTCACGAGTGACTATATTCTCTAAGTGGGTAGCTAGGGGAGATCAGAATTATTCAAGAGGTAATGCACCAATTGGATCTCCCCTTCTAAACATATTAGAACAGCATGATGACTTGTAATTTAACAATTTTATATACACTTCTGAGGACATCACATAATGGTAGGATGCTTTTCTTCCAGGTAAGGTTGTTTTAAGATCCTTTTCCTATTGTTTTGTATCCTAACTCATTAAGTACGCTTAGAATTAACTTTTTTCCTGTAGTGTTCTTTGTCATGAAGGTTCCCTGTAAGAAATCTGAATAGAGAGATCATTGAAACATGGCTAGTCTTTTTTTTATCTTTTTTGCATTTTTTTTCTTAAACAGGAAAGACAATTACACACCACTAAGAAAATGTCAGACTGCCCCATCTACTGTGGAATTCCATTCTTCATACTGTCATCTTAAAATGCCTCACTCTTCTGCAGACATTGAAACCTGGCTCTGGGAATCTTCATGCTACATGGACTCGGTTATGAAACATACTTCTCCTAAGACAGAGGAGCAGTCAGACTTAAACTCCTATCCTAATTTTCTCCCAAATTCTGATGAGTTTGGTTTGGAAATAGATTTCGACTCCTCCTCAGAGACAAGTTTCCAAACTGCTCCAGAATATTAATTTGGAAGTAGATTCCACAGCTTCCAAAATTCCAAATTGGCAGAGAAATTTAAATCCCAAAGGACTAAAGGTCACTTTGTTTATTGCCAATAAGTCTTGGAAAAATGTTTACAGCTTCCTGTGAAATCTGCCTTTGGAGTTCTGCTGTTTTATGGATCATTAAAACAGTGGCTGCTATGCTAAGTAATAGACTACATGTCTCTCAAAGCACCAGCTCAGTAACCTATAGTAAAGTTTGTAGTAAACAGTGTCTCTCTGGAAATGAGATTATTTTTTTTTTTAAATCTACCTTAGGAGAAAAATGTAAATTCTGTAAACATCTTGTTAAACAAGCATTGATAACAAAAGCTTTTTAAAAAAACATAATTCCCAATAACATGTTTTCAGATTACTTTTATAGCACTTAATGAAATTGGATTTGTACTTCATAAAGGGAAATATGCATTTGTGCTTTTTAGTGGCCTCCCATGTCTGTATGCCTTACGTTAAATGTACTGTTCTATTTACGGAAAATTGTCTGCATGAGATAATGTAGGAACAGTGTTAGTCTAGGATATTGTCTGTACTGCACAGTTTATATGGCTGCTCAGGTTCCTCTATGGCTCTTTCCTTTCTTAAATACTTCAGTGGAAAAAGTCACGAGAACTGGGACGCTTTCACCTGAGATGTAATCAGGTACACTTTCAGTGGCTTCATAGGACTTCTGTGTACTCAGTAAGAGCTTAATACTTGACTAAGTATAGAGAAGTAGTTAAAATAGTGGCTGCGATTAGTAATTTCAGAAGGTGTTAAACTTTATGGCAGATGTTAACGTACTTCCGTGTATATTGAGTGGTGGCTGTTCTGGTCTTCTCTCTAATTGCTGCCCAATCATTCTTGATCCATTTATTTCCCCTCCATCTCAGGAGATTTTTCTGCTCTTCCTTCGCTTTCCTCTTGCTAGAGGTGGGTTGGGGGGATTAAAAAGGGTCCTTTCAGGCTCTGGAAGGCCTGGCAGCCCCAGGAGAGCTTTCCAAGAACATTTGTCAGACAAAGCAAATTTGTAAGACTTGGTGGAAGCAGCAGTAGCCAGGGGCTGTACAAAGGTCTCAAATAATGGGTTGAAAGTGGTCTGGATCACATCTGTATTGAGTGATAAGGGTTGTAAACACTTACCTCAACAAAGGTTCTGTGTAAATGTAATGAAGACAATGCATCAGTGTATGAATACTTCAGAAAATGTAGTACCTGTTGAGATTAACTACCATTTTGCTGATTTAGTATCATCTCTTGGACATGTTTTGTGTGGTTTTTTTAAGTGGAAGGAAGCAGCTCTCTTTAAAGGTCAGGTTGCCATGTGTTTGCAGCAGGTGTGTGATGTTTGTGGGCTTCCTGTAAGCAGATATGAATTCTGGGCAACTCTGTTGTGGCCCAGGAAAGAGACGGAGGGGTACTCAGCAGGAGCACTGAGATAAGGGAGGAGCAGGGGTGAGCAACACAGTACAGGAGGGGGAGAGAAGGAAGCGTTTCCTTCAGGAGTGTAAGCGTGGGTACATAGAGGTCTTCCAGGAGCAAAACCAAGTCTTTCTGCATTGGACCAGCCTTTAAGCAGTTACGCAGCTGTGATTCCCCTAAGCTTGAAGTACTAAATGGTACAGCATGAAAATGATGACAATGTTGGGGGCACAACAGCCCCACTGTCACATTCTTGTTACAAATCCCTGGTGCTATTCTATTTCAACTGTTCCTGTCTTGTGTGTGTGTATCCTCAAATTTGCAACACAATCTGGAAATGTTATTGAAACCACAATTAAAAGCTGAAATGTCCGGGTTTTCTGTGTGTCTGCGTTACTTCACCCTCCTACGCCTCATGGCCGCGCGCTACCCCAGGAACGTCACCCCCCACTTCCGGCCGGCCTCTCCCGTATCCGGGTACCGCCTACTTGCCCCGCCCCTTCTTCCTCCGTCGCCCAATGGGCGCTGGAGGGGAGCCCCCTGTCATGGCCGCTTCCGTGCTGCGGCCTTGAGCGCTGCGGCCTCACGCCTGCTGCCAGCGAGCGCCCGCCAGCCCGCGCTGCCATGGGCACTGTGCACGCCCGGGTGGGTGAGCGCCGCACCAGGGATACGGGGAAGGGGAGGGGAGGAAGGGCTCGCAGGAGAAAGGCCTTTGGGTCGCGCTCTTCCGGCGACCTTCGAGCGGGTCGGGGAGCGGGTGCGCCCAGGCAGCGGCACTCACGGATGGGGCTTGGGGCCGCGGGTCCAGGCTGGCGGCGGGGATCGGCTCTAGGAACTGCCCTCCTTACTGGCCGGCTCTGACCTCCATGGTGGCGGTGCGGGAGCGGCACGGTGTGAGCGGGCGGCCGTCGGTACCTGCTTGGCCGTGCCGCTGGATGGGAGGCAGGCGGACCGCGAGGGAGTCTGGCTATGGGAGTATTGAAGGACAAGGTGGGAGAGGCCGGCGGTGGTGCGAGCTGTACTGCAAAGGAATCAGTGCAAACCTGCATACTACTTGGTAAATTGACCCGTGTCTTTTGCTTTAGCTGCTTTCCCCTTAAAGCAGCCATGGGGAGCCAACCTTGAGGCCAATACAACGTGGAATTCCTAACATGGAATGCCCCGAGTTGGAAGGGACCC
The DNA here is from genome assembly GCF_002078875.1 of Numida meleagris. NCBI lineage: Eukaryota > Metazoa > Chordata > Aves > Galliformes > Numididae > Numida > Numida meleagris. The sequence goes on from NC_034409.1 coordinate 70,055,732, forward strand.
ACAGGGATATCAAGTCTGACTCCTGTCTCCACACAGGGTTATCCCAGTCCAACCCCTATGTCTCTGAGCACTGTCCAAACACTCCTTTGAACTCCAGCAGCCTGGGGCCGTGCTCACTGCCCTGGGGAGCCTGTTCCGGGTTCCAACCTGTGACCATCAAGTTCAGCCCATTCAAGAGTCTGACCACCTTGTGGGGAAGATCACTAACCGAGTGTGATTATTGAGCAGCTGGCCTTTCTGGGGCACAGAGCTGATCTGGGGCGGGGGGGTTTCCAGACTCCACACCCATCCCTCTTCTCTATGCGCCTGTTGAATACGAGCAGGCTTTTACACAGCACTTAATTAACTGAGGAACACATTGCTGCAGGGGCCTTTCATGGTTCCAGAGCATCTAATTACCATGACTAACTTAATTTCTACTTCAACATTTTTCACATATTCTTAGTTTTGTATTCATGGAATCAAATAATGTTTTGGGTTGGAAGGGACCTAAAGCCCACCCGCCCCAACCTCGTGCTGCGGGCAGGGCTGCCACCCACCAGCTCAGGCTGCCCAGGGCCCCATCCAACCTGGCTTTGATTTCCTCCAGGAATGGGACATCCACAGCTTCTCTGGGCAGCCTATGCCAGTGCCTCTCCATTTGATTTTATTCATCTGCAATACATACTGCTGCACAACGTTGTGTGGTTGCAGAGCATTTCGTCTTTGCCTGAAAACTCTTGGGAGCTAGAGAGGACTCTGTGTAATTTAATTCTGATGTGTAACAGCAGTTTATTACTCCAGTGCTCCTTAAATAATTCAGCGTGGACTGTATTAGTGACTTAAGACTAAAAGTGGATTTACTGAGTTACCCAACCCTGACCTCTGCTTCTGCAGGTAACCCTGCCTTCACTCATGCTTGAAACTGTCATCTTGCGATAAGAGTCTTACTTTAGGACTCCTTCAGGTATAGTAAATAAAGCCATATTCTTTGGAAACCGTTCTACTTAAAACGTTCACCTTGAAAGTTCTGATGGCTGGGACCTGAGTGTCGCATGGAGGGATACTGTTAAATGACATTAAAATATAAAAGCTTAGATATATATGTAAAGGAAAGTCGTGCACTGAAAACACCTTTTTTTCTTCATTGTTTATCATTCACACTCCTCTCGCTCCCAAAAACTCTAACTGTTAAAGTATTGGCTCCCTGATTAAAAAAAAATGAAACGTAGAGTTCATGTTTAACACAGGAGGTATGCTTTAAAAATAAGGTTATTCTTGGAAGAGCTAAGGGTATTATTTTTGAGAGATCGTTTAACATGGAAGCTATTTAGCTTTCACTAAAATTGTCAGCAGGCACATAGGTAACAAGTGTGTGGGTAATTCCCTCCATTTAATGGTTCTGTTCAGCTTTTTTCCCCTGTGAACTGATGAGCACAGGGTCAGGAAGCTTTCTCCTTTTCTCCTTGCAGATCACATATTTTGTTAAATGTCATTTCCTTGTGTACTTCCAGAGTTTGGAGCCCCTTCCAGCGAGTGGGCCAGACTTTGGGGCCTTGGGAGAAGAAGCTGAACTGGTTGAAGTCGAGCCTGAAGCCAAGCAGGAAATTCTTGAAAACAAAGATGTGAGTACCCGGGCAACATCCTGGGTTTTTTCTTAATAGGTGCTGCTCTCCTCTGTACCTCATAAGAGGTAACCTCATCCACAGTGCCGTTTAGTAGTGAGGCATGCAACTGCCCTTAATCTGCTAGGATGCAGTTTTGGCCACATTTGAGTAAACTGCCACCATATGAATTGTATTACTACGGTGAATGCTAACTTCAGCAAAATATGTTAATTTTTTTTTCATTATTTCACACGTAAGAGCATCTCCGCTTTGGCCCATAATATGTTTAACCTTGCTAGATGAAAGAGGTATTGAGCATTATCTTTGTTTCTATATAATTTACCTTTCCTTTATTCTATAGTCTGTTCTATACAGTTTTAACAGAGCTTGAATATTTATAATTTGTGGCGTAGTGCTGTTTTGTTGCTTTTGTTGTTTTAACTCTTTCCGTATGTGTAGCAGATAAAACACATGGCTAGCTACAGCTGCCTACGTGTTCTGTCTTAAATGTCTGAATATCTTGATGTGATTTTGTGCGGTGACTTATTTATTCATATAACACCTAAGAAATCCCAGCAACAGTAGTCCACTACTATCTCTTCAGCTTGAAACAGTATTAGGTTTGGTAGTAGAGTCTCTTTCTCTTTTCTTGTTAAAGGAACAGTTTTCCAGAATTGTAGACAGCACTGATTTCTCATAATGTAGATTAACAGTAATTGAACTAGGAACTTTGGGGTTTTTTCATTTGGATAACAGTATAGGTGATTTTATGTTGTTTTTTTTTTTGTGTGTGTGTGTGTGTTTATTTTATGTTTAGATGGTTTTGATACTTGTTGTTAGATGCAAATTCAATGTTTGTGTTTAAACATCGGTTGCATTTAGGTGGTCGTTCAGCACGTGCATTTTGATGGACTTGGAAGGACCAAAGATGACATTATCATGTATGAAATCTCAGATGTTTTCAAGGCTAAAAATCTCATTGATGTAAGTACTGTGATGAATAACAAACCTACTGTTTAAAAATTCAAGTCATGGTTTTCTCTCTTTTCCTGCATTGGGCTGCTCTTCTCAGACATGAGGCAACTTTGCCAACTTTTGTAATGATTTTAAACTTGTCAAATGGAAGCCAAACTGAAAGATACAATACTGGCAGATACTGTATTTTCTGATGTATTGAGCTCAAATGTGTTGAGAGATGAGAAAAAGCACTCTGAGATATTTTCAGGTTCGCCAATCCTGTTTGAGAATTGCTAATTCCATAGGTGACACTTTCAGTTAATTTCCTTAAGAAAAGTACTTGGAGCTCAGCACGAATGACCAGTGCCCATCTCCACAATGGGTTAACATGTGAGTTAGGCTGTGTGCACTTCCAGTCCGTGATTCCTTCTGGAATGTGGCTGGCAGGAATCGCCTTCCACTGGCTGTACAAGGCAATTGCCCATGCAGTCCAAATTCTTTTGTATGCAATTTCTTTGTATACGTCCTGTTGTAGTGCTTGGTTACACTTCTGAATTCATCATGAAATTCACTGAATTTAATCTCCATATGGGTTAGAAAAAGAGCGTGTGTGTGAAATTAACATGCGAGGGGTGCATGCTTACTTTTTATTTGGCATGCCTGCTTTCAGAACTGTAAGAAGTGCAAAGGAATTAAGACTTTACCTGTAAACTAGTCTAGATTTAAGTGGATTATGGTGTGTGTGTGTGTTTGCTTTTTGTCAAAAGCATGGGCCCAGTAAATGGGTGTATAAGTTCTAAGTACTGAAACCAATTTGAATAATAGGTTTAAGAATCTGAACAGTTAGGTTGTGGGCTGGGTAGGAAGTCTAGCCAGATGCTCTGGGTTTAATTTCTTTACGGATTTGAGTGTTAAAGTGGTTGTGATCAGTTTTGGAAGCACATTTATATGTCTTCATATACATAATTTGCAAATATTGCATGACTTAGCAGCATCCTAACTCTTTTATCCTAGTTGTTCTCAGTAGGCTGAAAAACTGAGCTACTTATCTCATCCTATAGGTAATGAGAAAATCGCATGAAGCTCGTGAAAAGCTGCTTCGTCTAGGAATCTTTAGACAGGTAGAGGTTCTGATCGATACCTGTCAAGGTATGTATTGCCTCAGTAATACTCACTTGTTTTCTCGTACTCTCTATAATGTACATTTCCCTGTGTTACAGGTCAGATTGTTTTTGTTTATATAATTTACAAAGCTCTCTCATATAGCTTTATATATTTTATGTGCAAACATGGGTGTCCTATGTATAAGAATGTGTGTGTCTACATCCACTATCCATATGAAAAAGATGTATTTACATCCAAGCACAGATACAGGTTGGGCGGAGAATGGCATGAGAGCAGCCCTGAGGAGAAGGATTTGGGAGTGTCAGCTGATGAAAGACTCAACATGAGCCAGCAGTGTGCACTTGCAGCCCAGAAGGCCAGCCGTATCCTGGGTTGAATCAAGAGAAGTGTGACCAGCAGGTCGAGGGAGGTGATTCTGCCCCTCTGCTCTTCTCTTGTGATACCCCACCTGGAGTACTGCGTCCAGTTCTGGTGCCTCCAACACAAGAAGGACATGGAGCTGTTGGCGCGGGTCCAGAGGCGGGCCACGAAGTTGATCAGAGGGCTGGAGCACCTTGCCTATGAGGACAGGCTGAGAGAACTGGGGCTCTTCCGCCTGGAGAAGAGAAAGCTCTGAGGAGACCTGATAGCAGCCTTCCAGTACCTGAAAGGGACCTACAGGAAAGCTGGGGAGGGACTTTTTATAATGGCATGTAGAGACAGGATGAGGGGAAATGGCTTTAAACTGGAAGAGGGTAGACTTAGACTAGAGATTAGGAAGAAATTCTTTACTGTGAGGGTGGTGAGAACACTGGAACATGTTGCTTAGCGAGGTTGTGGATGCCTGCTCTCTGGAAGCATTCAAGGCCAGGCTGGATGGGGCTTTGAGCAACCTGGTCTAGAGGGAGGTGTCCTTGTCTATAGCAGGGGGTTGGAACTAGATGATCTTGAAGGTCCCTTCCAACCCGAACCATTCTATGATTCAGTGTGGCTGCATATATGTGTATATGTGTAACTATTACGTTGATACTTGCAAAAGTGAGTTAACTACCAACACAGAAATAGCTATGGTACATGTGCCTTAATCCAAATTTACAGAGGAAGAACAAACACTTGAGGAAAAGCTTGAAAATGCCTTCTGATCTTTCATGTCACAGGTGGCATATTAATCAATTTGTTGTGCTTAGTTGAAATAGTAATAATTTTAATTAAATAGTAATAATTGTAATTAAAAATGACCTTATAAGATACACAGGGCAGCTGTGTGTGTGCAAGTTGCTCAGTAAGGCTCAGTTTGCATCTCCAGTCTTGTGGTTGCTTCGCAAACTTGTCAGTATTCTTTCCAGCGGTGAAAGTTATGTTACTGAGAAGGAAGTGCGGTGTAGTCCCACAGGCTGTTAGCAATGGGCTGCTGTCCCAGCTGCTTCAAGCAGAATTAGGTACCCTTGACATCTGTATTTTGGAACAGCTGCCATGTCCAGAGCCTGAAGGGAACCAGGGAATTTCTGTTGTTTGGCATTTAGCTGTGAAGTGCTGGGAGCTCTGCTCTAGTGGCAGCATTCCTCTTGCCATGTCTGAATCACTGTATGAAATCCTTGTATGCGCATGCAAACAACATATTCATAGAATATCCCGAGCTGGAAGGTACCCAGAAGAGTCATTGAATCCAACTCCTGGCTTCTCACTCAGAAACCAAACCCTGTCTGGAAATGTCCAAACGCTTGAACTCCTCTCACCCTGGGGCCATGACCACTGCCCTGGGCAGCCTGTTCCAAGGCTTGACCACCCGCTGGTGCAGAACCTTTCCCTAACCCCCAGCTGCCCCTCCCCTGACACAGCTCCATGCTGTTCCCTCGGCCCCATCGCTGTCCCCAGAGAGCAGAGCTCAGTGCTTCCTGTGAGGAGCTGCAGCTGCCATGAGACCTCCCCTCAGCTCCTCTGCTCTGGGCTGAGCGCACCAAGGGACATCAGTCACTCCTCATATGTCTTGCCCTCTAGACCCTTCCCCATCTTTTTACCAAACTGTTTTTCTTTGTAATATAGTTTCTTTATCATCATTCAGTTCAACTAGATTTCAAAAAACTGAAGTTGTCTTCTGTCTGCGTTTGTTTGTTTTTAAAATACCTCTCTAGAGATACTATTTTTTTCTTTATTTAGGAGATGATGCCCTTCCAAATGGTTTAGATGTAACCTTTGAGGTGACAGAATTGAGAAGGCTAACTGGAAGCTATAACACTATGGTTGGCAACAATGAAGGCAGTATGGTATGGATCATTTCAAATAATTATTAATTCCTTTTGATATCCCTCTTACTTCCATGTTTCAAACCTCGCAAGGAATTTAGTGATTAAATAAGTGAGGACTTGATCCAAGCCAAATTATTTTCTTGATCCAGCTTTACTAAAGCTTTGTTGGACTTTTGTCTCTAAAGAGCCTTTGAATTAGTCAGGTTTTCATTCAGCAAGAGCCTGTTTTGTGCTAGGGAAGAGCGTTGTACAAATACAACTCAGTTATTCCACCTCAGTATGTTGGATTTTTTTTTTTAATTCTTAAAATCATATCAGTTATTTTTTATAATATTTAAGATACTTTATCTACTAGGGAGACTAGTAGTTTGGCATTTAGCTTGTATGAGATATATTTATATGTCCTTTTTTTCTTTTTTCTTCTCAGTCAGAATGCTTTATATTTGACTATATGACTTAGAAATTGTTCTTGTTTTTCACTATTTTCAGCCCAGTACCAGTTATTCTGGGCTGCAGGATACTGGATTTTTTTACAACCACATAAACTGTGGAACTTATTTCCACTTCATTCACTTCAGAATGCATCTTTTTAAAATCTTGTGTGAGGAATATTTACCAACTGAAAGAAGAAGTAACAGCTGTGCTGTTGTTCTGTTACCTTGATGTTAACAGTAGTGCTAGTTTAAGTACATCCTGCTTTCATATGCTTATTCCTGCTCCCATTCTACCTTTGCATGTGCACAGCATGGCTCTTCCTGGTCTGGTAGATAAGCCAGATCAAGGGACTCATCCTTTTCTTCTTAGAAGTATTTTTAACCTGGATAAGTTACTGCATGAGTCAGGTAATTGTGTTATGTAGGTGCAGGGAGAATAGGAACCAAGTGAGTTGAGAAATGCTTGTCCAGCTGCGCTGCTGGGAGCAGTGTCCAGGATGTTGCGGTCCCAGTGAAACCAGTAGGAAATCCTACCGGAACCGGCTCCTATCCGATCTCGAGCATCTCCTGGGCTCTTCTCACTGAGACTAATCCTGCAGCCCCCAGCTGTGAAAACTTTGCCACGTAAATCCAGTACTTGGTTGTAGTGCATTTGAGAACAGTCTGAGAGCTGCCTTCTCTTTTTGTACTCAGCTTCCCTTTCTACTTGATGTTATTTTGTTACTGAGAAGTAAAATATTTGGGTAATAAGGGCATGGTACAAGCATACACTGGCCTTGGCAGCAGCTATTGTTTCAAGAGTTGAATTGATTTGATGTTTATTCTAATCCCTTAAGTTCATCTGAAACCTGCTGATGTAGTATTTCATGCTAACAGCCCTTTGAGTTGCTGTTTGTTGGTTGAGTAATTGCATAGTAGCCGCCGTCACAAAGTTCAGGTGGCTGATTTTTTTTCCAGTAGTTGTTAGACAAAGCCAATCAGGTTTTGGCAGCTTTTAAAAGTTATTGTAAAGTAGGACAACAGTAGAATAGTCCTTATAGTGTCTGTAATGAAGGGAACCTACTCCATGCTTTCTGCAAAAGGGTCTGGGGCTGTCAATGGCATAGAGGGAATTTTTGTCTGAACAAGCAAACGTGCTTAACTGTACTTTCTGGGAAGTTGTAATGGTGTGTTGTACTGCCGTCAGGACTGATTGCAAAAATATCTTGCTCTTCAGAACAAAATATATTTGTATATTTAATGCCTATTTTTCTCATTCTCAGGTTAGAGGTACCTATCTCCAGCATATGGTTAAGATGCAATTTAGCAAACTGTGAAATGGTGATACGGTGGTTTTTTCCTAATTTATGTAGGTACTTGGGCTAAAGTTCCCCAATCTCTTTGGACGTGCAGAAAAGGTAACCTTCCAGTTCTCGTACGGAACAAAGGAAACTTCATATGGCCTGTCATTCTTCAAGCCACAGCCTGGAAACTTCGAAAGAAAGTAGGGAATAAGTTTCTGAGTATCTCTTTTTTTATGAAGAAGTATAGAACAATTAGTAAGATCTTTCACTGAGTAGTAATTCAATCTGTTCCTTTACTGAGGATCTGTTAGTCTTAAAGTATCAGAGCTGGTTTCTTAATTTTTTGTCATAATATAAAACTCCACCTACTTAAATAGTTTCATTTTCAAACCTGCCAGTAACATTGTGGTTCAGTTTTTCAGTTAACCTGTATAAAGTAACTGGACAGTTCCCTTGGAGTTCTCTTCGTGAAACTGATAGAGGAATATCAACAGAATTTAATGTAAGTGTAGCACAAGCGTTTGTGGAGCACATGCTTCATTTACATTTAATTCAGGTCACAGCTGGCTTTCACAAATATTTTCTTAACAACTGAAACACTTTTACTTATGCACAGGGCAAATTTGTCATTATTTGAAAGAGACCAACAATTTTAAAATGATGGAGGTAATACACTGTAAATCTGTTTGTTGGAACATAATCTTTATTTTCGCCTTATAAAAATGCCACTGCATTTTTCTCCAAGTTTTTAATGTTTAAAGCACTGTTTTAGAAGGCAGGTGGTTGTTTTGCTCACTGTGTTAACTTAATTCAAAATATTTTTCATCTGGGGTAAATGGGGTACTGTGCACCTACTTGGAGAAACTCTCTTGGCTGAGCAGAATTACTCCAAAATGAAAAATTACTTTGCTCTGATTGAAGAAGTTTGGAAAGAAAAAGCATAGGCTCGTGTATAAATAAGCTTGAGAGAGAGATTTTTCAGGGAAATGTTTGTTTTAATTTTGTAACAAAACTGTCTCACTCAATTCTTTTTTTTTCTTCTTTTTCTTCTTTTGTAGTTTCCAATCTGGAAAACCAATCACACACTGAAGTGGGAGGGTGTGTGGAGAGAACTTGGCTGCCTTGCTAGAACAGCATCCTTTTCTGTTCGAGAAGAAAGTGGACACTCTCTTAAATCTTCTCTATCTGTAAGGCTTTTTCCTGTCATAAATGGGCCATATGTTATTTTGAGTTATCTCATTCTTACAAATGATTCCAAAGGAGCTTTTTGACTGGCTTTCTTAGTAGGTAGTGTGCTTTTCTTCAGATGTGTCTTCTGCTGTGCTTGTTCATTCACACAGTCATCCAGGAGGTCCAAAGGAAAAATATTTTTTCAAAGTTGGCTGTTGCATTTTGACTGTTGCATGTGCTTGCCTCTTCTTTCTTCAAAACTGTATAAAAGACCCTCCTTGTCATCTAGCATCTATTGTTGCAGCATTGGTTAATTATTATGTGCTACCACTGTTAACCTCTGCAAATAAAGTCTTAATTGTTGCAGATTAATGAACAGAGCACAGGCACATCCAACAAGTTGTTGCTGGGGATCTTGCAAGGCCACATTTCATTATCTTTCTGAGCACTGCCATCCTACCTCCTCCTTGCTGCGCTCACTTCTTCACGTTGTAGGAAATAGGATCAGTAACCCTCCTCATCCTACAGTTGCTGTGCCATTTCTAAGTACTGTTTCCTATAGCATTTTTTTTGTTGGCTTTTAATTTGTAGGTCAAATTGTGGGATATAAACTATTTGCAGGCTAATGTCACAAGATTGGTGATATACACTGGGGCACTGTTGCTGCTATCTGTGTATCATAGCCAAAAGTTATTATGATGTGGCCTCCTCTGAAGTTAAAACTAAGTTAGACTGTTGAAACATTTTTCCCAAATCCGTGGAGCTGTGCAAGCCTGAACTGTGGTTGTCTCCCTCTGTGTGCACAGGTTTTGATGGAAAGTAATAGTGCCGCTTTGTGATATTCAGGGGATAAGAGAACTGAAAAATAATTGTTTGATTCTTTCCAGCATGCCATGGTAATTGATTCCCGGAACTCTTCAATCTTGCCAAAACGAGGTGCTTTGCTGAAAATTAATCAGGTAGTATTAAATCACTTCTACTGTTACTAGATATTATCTGTATGTGTAGTCATAAACTGACTAGGAGAGAGTGATGACCAGTAACTACTTTTTATCTTTAGTGTGTGCCTTTTAAAAGTCATGATTTTTTTCTAACAGAGGCACATTTTCATTTCTGTATCATGCTCAAACAGTGCAGTTGGTTTCTTGCCATTAGCACTAAATTATTTATTAGGTGAGATGCATCATCACAAGACAGTATCTGTTCTACACTCAGTAGGCAGTAGTGGCCTCTTGTTCTCTATTGCTATGCCGTAAAGCTACCAGACTCTGGTTGTATTGCTACTTACAGAGTTTGAAAGATGGGATAAAAATATATCTGAGTGGAGTACACATGGTTTTTACTCTTGTTGCATTTAGAGCTTTTAGAAAACCTGTCTCTTGTGCTGGATGGTTTAGTACTTCAGAAGCATTAACTTTTGCAGTGCTTCAGAAGCGGATTGCTTTGAAATGCCATTGGAACTAGAAGTGCTGCTGTTCCTGCATGCAGCAGAGAACTCCTCTGAGTGAGAATGGCGGTTATAATTCAGGGTTTACTTAACATACAATTTCTTAGATGCTGCCTGTAACACCAATTAGTCATTTGTTATAGTCAATTACCATTCGTGTAACACTACTATTTGTCTTCGGTTCTTCAGCCCCACTTTAGTACCTCTGAAATCTTCTCACGTGTTAAATAAATATCAGAGATCTGATTTTGGTTGCTCAACTTTCAAACTTTGTTCTATTGTGCTTTTGTTTACAAGAGGGCTTAGAAAGCAATAACTTGATTTAATATTTAGGAGAGAGTTAAGTTCTGAGAGTCGTGCGTGTTTTTTCATTGGTCCAGAATTCATTTGTCTCAATATCCAATGTGTTGCTTACACAGAAAACACTCCTTGTTCTGATGCACACAAGATGAATTTTGGGTGGGAAGAAACATGTAATACCCAGAACAACTTTACATTTTTTTTGTCTTTGCAGGAATTGGCTGGATATACAGGTGGAGATGTGAGCTTTCTAAAAGAAGATTTTGAATTTCAGTTGAATAAGCAGCTTCTCTGGGACTCGGTAATTTTTTTAAAAGATGTTTTAGTAACTGAAATAATGAATGAAGTTATTGAATCTATATCTTATGATGACTTTTCACCGTGGACTGGAAAAAGATGATAGAAATGAAAGATGGATGGTAGATATCTGGATGTGGTTTTTTTGGAAGTGAAATGCTCTTATTTCTAAACTGATGTTTCTGCCATGTACAGTCACTTGAGAATTGGACAGTTTGGAAAGAAGGAATTGTCCGACAGTTCCCTGTAGGAACTGTTTTCCTTTCAGAAGGAATGTTGGGCATGTCTTTTCTTCGTAATTTTTCGAAGAGTGACTTTTGAAAAACTGCAGCCTTTGTTGTGTGTTTTTTACCTGACTATGAATAGTCTGGCTCCTCTTTAGTCAGGTTTAGTTAGCATTCACCATTTTAAATTATGAATGTATGACTACCAATTCTGGAATTGTAACGTGTATTATTTGATAATTCTTTCTTATATGTAAAACTGCTGGGAAGGAACAGAAAAGTGGTCTCACTATAACACTGAGAGCAACTTCCATTACGAAGATGTAAAAATCAAGGTGGCAATAATTTCCACTCCAACATACTAAATTTAAATAAATAATTTTAAATAAGTTGAGACAATCTCTGTCACTTGAAAGCTTTTTAAAAAGGATTGGTATGATGGAGAGACTGGAAAAATGTTAACATTATGCCAGTGTAATAATTGGAAAACCTCAAAGCTACTTTCGTGCGGCAGATATTAATAAAGTGGTTCTGTACGGGTCTATCTGTCTGCTGTTTCATGCTTTTATTCTGAGGAGACTCAGCTCAGTGAAGTTTTGGGTTAGATCAGTGAGGCCAACTTAGAAAATCATTTTAAAGCAATTTGTTTATACCCCTTTCTTATTACATCATGTGGTGGAAGAGCAGGCGTTGCCTGATGAGTGTACTTTTAGTCATCTTACATGTATTTGCTGACCTTCCATTGAGCAGAACAGCATATGAAAGAATTTAGTAACTTCTTGGCTCTGCAAAAAGGACTTTCTTCTTTCCCAGTCATGACTAACTAATATGGCTACACTGTGAGTAAAAGTGAAGCAAATCTCATCCTAAGGTACAGATAATTTTATGAGATGGATTGCTTATGAGTGTGGACTGGCGTGCATCTGGCCTTTGCATATGCTGTGTACTACTTAATGAGATGTGTATGCACTTGATGATGGATTCATCTCTGATCGTGACAGAGAGATGTGTCAGGGCTCTGAGGATGGAAGGTAGCAGTAACAGGCTGTACTCAGGGAAATTGTCCAGCACCTGTAGCCTAGGTGTTGACAATAGATCTCACCGTTTGGTACTTCTGCTTTGTACGCAGACAGCGGGCAGATGATTAAATGTATTTCTTACAGGGATCTGACTCCCAGGAGTTACTGTACAGATAAGCAGGAATTATATATATGTATTTGATGCCAATATAGTGATTTGTGGGAGATGGTTTTGTTTAATTGTAAGGCTAATTTCCAGTGAGGTGATAACTGTAAAAATTATTTCTATTTTCTGGACTTAGCCTCCTACTGGTTTAAAATTGCCAGGAATAATTTATGTCAGCAGGGTTTGTCTTATTTCAGGGCATGAAAATATGTAAGAAAGTAGGAGCTGGATGAGTGCTCTCTTTAGCTATTGTAGAAGTAGCGCTTGGTTTAAAAGTCCTGCTTTAAACTTCAAGACACGGCACTGCATAGCGTAGAAAGAGGGCAGCATCGATCAAGAGTTTCCTAAAAATACAGTTATTGAACATGTGATACCCATGCATGCACTGTGATCATCTGTAACTTTCTGTCAGACTAAGGGGACCTGTGCCTTTACTGAGCAATGACATTTTACTAATGATTTTATTAGGGAAATAAAATACTACATACTAGTAAAAAGGAAAAAAAAAAACTTCTTATTTTCTCCAAAGGTTTTTTCAGCATCACTTTGGGGTGGAATGCTAGTACCCATTGGAGACAAACCATCCAGTATAGCTGATAGGTAAGGTTTATTTTTAATGTCTCTTAATTTCTTTCAATCAACCCAGGTAATGTATGAAAAAAATGGTGCAGCAGAATAGAGAAGCAGAAGTTGTTCTGATTTGAGGGCTAATAAAAGTAAACTTCTAATTAGCTTTAGTTGCATGTTGATAATCAAGGCATGCTTTCTGTTTTTTATTTTCATATTGGGGAGGGATAATTTAGTAAGTAGTAGCTCTGCCTACCAGTATTTGCCATTGCTAAGTGTTATTTACCATCTTCAAAATTTCCTATTGGGCATAAGTAACACTGCAGGTATTTTTAGAAGTAAAGCCATGTAATAACTTGTCTTTTAAGGCAGTTTTGCCCTCCAACGCCTACGTTTAAAGATCATCAACAGAAGGCATTTAGCTTAATTTATGTACAATAAGTACTTATAATACTTATAATAAGTCAGTTGTGTTCGCTTTACATGTAATAGATCTTAACTAGAGTATTTCTATCAAAATTCTTATAGCAGACTTTACTAGACTTGTTATGAAGTCACCTGTAATTTTGGAAAACAAAGTTAAATGTATGAATAAATAGTTTCAAATACATCCTTTCAAGTGGAGCACTGAACTAGATTTGTTTGTATGTACTAGGTTTTACCTTGGTGGACCAACAAGCGTGCGAGGATTCAGTATGTACAGCATTGGACCCCAGAGTGACGGTCTGAAACTTTTGAATCCTGCTCTTCTGACAATACTGAATATATTAGTTTGTAACAAATCCTCAAATTCTGTCCTTAAGCTTTCTGTAACTAACATAGTTGCTCCCTTTCTGCTCTTTGATTCTGAGAAGTGTTATGTCTCTAATCTGTCATTATGTATTAGTTCACAATGGAACAAAACCCAGCAGTTCTTAGCTAAGTCATAGCTACTTCCATAAACCAAGCCTGTCTTCAGACTTTTGTAGGTTACTTTTAGATTTGTTCTTTTTCTATTAACCTCAGACCTTTAATATATATAGAATACATGCAATTTTCTAATGCTTCTTAAAGTGCGCTCACCAGAGCGTGGCTTTACCTAAAATAAATCAAGGATGTGCCAGAACTCTTTTTTTTTTTTCCCCCAGCACGTATTTCTTTTACTTTCAAGACTCAGAACTTTTAAAACCGTATTTTTATCTCCAGGTTTGCCTGTGGTCTTTAGCAGGGGTGACCAAGTTTCAAACTTCCACTACATCTCTTTAATTAGCAAGCCTTTGAGCTTAAAAAATTCCTGAAAGATAGTAATAGCTGCATTAAATCTCTTTTTGATTCAGCATATGTTCAGGTAGCTTAGGGGAAAGGTAATGTGATCAACAGAGGTATTTTGAGAGCCAAGAGTTTCCTCAGTTCTAATTCTTACTCTGCTGATTTGCTATTATTATAGACTATTTGCTTAGCTGTATCAATTTCCCATTTTTACAACTGAGGCAACTATGTGAAAGAGCTTCAGAAGGTAACCTCTGATGAACCACAGGTAGATGCAAGCCACAGGTGAGGGTGTGAAGAAAAAGGCTGATTCACTTGGAAAGTGTAAAGAGTTTCTGTAAGTCCTAATTTCTACTTGATAGTTGTGGGGTTGGAGAGATCTAGAAGCAATTGGCAAGAGCTGTGAAAGGGGTAGCAGTGCAGTGTAGAACAACTTAAGGATGTATTCTTGTCTCTTTAAGACCTGGTTCTGATAAGATATTCCACAGTAAATGCTTTGATTTCAACATTTTCTATAACTAGGTGATTACTTGGGAGGAGAAGCCTACTGGGCTGGAGGTTTGCATCTCTACACTCCTCTACCTTTCCGACCAGGCAGAGGAGGGTTTGGAGACCTTTTCCGAACACATTTCTTCCTCAATGCCGGAAACCTCTGTAATCTTAACTATGGTAAGACTCAGAAGAATTGTATATAACAAAATTTGCTTCTCTCTCTCTCTATGTGTATACTCTATGTATAAAAGCAAAAAGGAGAGAAGAACTGCTATAGGTCTATTGGCTCAAAAGAGTTTTGTTTACTACATATATTTCAATGGCTATTAAAAAGCTGTTGCTATGAACTTGTGTATTTGACGTATTGCCAGTATTTTTTTTAACTTTTTACTTAAATTGTAGCACAACTAGTAGGAAAGAGAGCTAGCTTGGTAACAGTACTATCTTTGGCTTGGTGGTGTTCACAAACCAGTGTAGTAATTGATTAACAGCTGCTGTTTTAGACCTTTCTGAAGGGACATTGGAAGGGGATGTTATAGTGATATTCTAATGGGTTTTTGAGTTGACTAAATCAAAAGTGATGGCATAGATGGTATAGGTGTGGGTGGAATAGATGAGGGTGTGGTGGCTGATGAGAATTTTTTTTTCTTCCATCCCCAACTTTTTTCAGGATGTATAGCAGATCGTTAATAAACGCTTTTTCAGTATCTGTTCAGTTTTGGGAGATGATCTCAGAGGTCCCTTCCAACCTCAACAATTCTGTGATTCTGTAATAAGTAAAAGAGGGGAAAAAAAGAAAAATAAAAGCAAGTGATACGAAAAGCAGTTATTCGCTACCAGCTGACCGATGCCAGCCAGGCCCTGAGGAACAAGCAACCCCTGTCAAACTCCCAACCAGATTTGTTGCTGAGCATGATATTACATGGTATGGGGTATCCCTTTCATCAGCGTAGTGCAGCTCTCTTGTGTATGTTCCCTTCCAGCCTCTTGTCCATCACCAGCCTACTCCCTGGTGGGGAGTGGGTTATAGAGAAAGCCTTGGTGATGTGCAAGCAGTGTTCAGCAATAGCTGAAATATCAGTGTGTTATTAGCACTGTTTTGGTCACGAATCTAAAACAGCACCTATACGGATTGCTACGAAGGAAATTAACTCTATTCCAGTCAAAGCCAGTACAGGGGTATAGTGATATTTGATATAGACTATCTTGCTTGATGAAGAGAGATTACATCCATATGGGAGTGAAAATCAGATAAATAGGCTATAAAACCAGTAGAGGTCTGCTACAGGTTTTTAGTTAAGGCTTTACTACTCATTTCATGCAAGTAGGTACCCTATGGTGGGAAATGAAATTCAACTAGAGTCTTAGAAGTGGGTAGTTTGAGTCCAATGTCCTTGGCATTTATGAGATTTGTGGGTAATACATTTCTAATCTACAGGAGGTGCTCCTAGGTAATCTGGCTTCTAGCTGTGAAAATCCAGCTAGCCTTTGAACATGTTGGCAATCTACTCTGATTCTTTGTTGTCCTGGTCTTTTGTGTTCAGGTGATGGTCCCAAAGCTCACCTGCAGAAGCTGGCAGAATATATCCGATGGTCTTACGGTGCTGGAATAGTGCTCCGACTTGGAAACATTGCTAGATTAGAACTTAATTACTGTTTTCCCATGGGAGTACAGTCGGGTGACAGGTTTGTTTTTTACACTGATTTCTTTAGAAGTAACTAGTTTTAAAAGTGACTGTACTTCTATCTGGTTTTGGAAGAGAAAATTGTTGTCTTTTGTTTATTCAATGCCAGTTTTGAGATTTTTTTAGCACTTTATGCTCTTTTCTTTCAGCTGGCTATGTCCAGGTTTGTTTCGTAGTTCTTCTTGGTTTAAGACTGTTTATATCTCAGGTTTCATAGTTCATTGAACTTGAGATCTGCTGTTGAAATGTGTGCATAGCTGTGTAGCAGATTTCATTTCTTTAGGGGAAATGATCACTCAAACAGCTCAAGGGATTTTCCTAAGCCTTCCAAAAACAAATGATTGGATAAATCACAAGTTTAATGTTGTTGCTTGAAAAATGAACACAAGTGTAATTACAGAAGAAGAGAAAAGGAGAACAAATTAATTTGTTAGCAACCAATTATCCTACAGCAAGAAAATATTATAGTACGTAATAAAAAAGCTTAAGGGAGCTCTTTGTGCCTATGTAGTAGTAAAATACTGTGTGAGATACTCTGTTTCCAATAGGACCCAGATTATGTTTCTTCTTGTCATTGATGTGAATTGTGAACAAATAACAGCAATTTGAAAATTATGGACTTTATTTTGAAAATGTAAGTGCTCCTTTTAGATGACACATTGGCAAAGCATTTATTTAAAGGAGCCTTTGTCAGCTAAAGTTTGAACTGTAACCTTCCAGAGATTGAAAACCTTGGAAACTGAGGCACAGGGAAAATTAATTTTAATTTTATCAGTATCTTATTTCACATTTATGTTGTTTATTATTTATTTCTTTTCAGGATATGTGATGGTGTTCAGTTTGGAGCAGGAATCAGATTCCTGTAATGTGGAAACAATTCACTTCAGTAATATGAAGATGAGCTCTCTAATGGAAATCAAGACGTCGGAATAGCTTGATATAGTCTAATTTTTTTCTTGAAATACTGATACACATCTGAGTGATTTACCTCCAACTCCACAAGAAACTACATTAAAAAATTATGCTCTAAAGGTTTGGCCTCTTCTCTCGTGTAACTAGTGATAGGACTAGAGGGAATGGTCTCAAGCTGCACCAGGGGAGATTCAGGCTGGATATTTACTTGTGGAAAAGAGAGTGGTCAGGTGCTGGAATGGGCTGCCCAGGGAGGTGGTGGAGTCACTGACCTTGGAGGTGTTTAAGGAATGTTTAGACATTGTGTTGAGGGACATGGTTTAGTGAGAACTGTTGGTGATAGGTGAACAGTTGGACTGGATGATCTTGTAGGTTTTTTCCAACCTTGGTGATTCTATGATTCTAAGTTGGGCAGAGAATGGCATGAGAGCAGCCCTGAGAAGGATTTGGGAGTGTCAGCTGATGAAAGACTCAACATGAGCCAGCAGTGTGCACTTGCAGTCCTGAAGGCCAGCCATATCCTGGGTTGAATCAAGAGAAGTGTGACCAGCAGGTCAAGGGAGGGGATTCTGCCCCTCTACTCTTCTCTTGTGATACCCTACCTGGAGTACTGCGTCCAGCTCTGGAACCGCCAACACAGGAAGGACGTGGAGTTGTTAGAGCAGGTTCAGAGGTGGGCCGCAAAGATGATCAGAGGGCTGGAGCACCTTGCCTATGAGGACAGGCTGAGAGAACTGGGGCTCTTCAGCCTGGAGAAGAGAAGGCTCTGAGGAGACCTGATAGCAGCTTTCCGGTACCTGAAGGGGACCTACAGGAACCAGTGCATCCCAAGAAAGAGGAAGGCAGGCAAGAATGCTGTGAGGCCTCTGTGGATCAACAAGGATTTCCTGGACTTACTTAAGCTCAAAAAAGAAAGTCTATAGGGAGTGGAAGCAGAAACAGGTTACCTGGGAAGACTACAAAGAAGTTGTCGGAGCAGCCAGGAATCAGGTTAGGAAAGCTAAAACCCAGACAGAATTAAATCTTGCCAGGGACATAAAGGGGAACAAGAAGACCTTCTACAGGTATATCAGTGATAAAAAGAAGGTCAGGGAGGATGTGAGCCCTCTCCAGAAGGAAACTGGAGACCTGGTCATGAGGGATATGGAGAAAGCTGAGGTGCTCAGTGACTTCTTTGCCTCAGTCTTCACCAGCAAGGGCTCTAGCCACACTTGCCCAAGTTGCAGAAAGCAATGATAACAACTTGGAGAAGGTAGATCTGCCTGCTGCAAGTGAAGATCAGATTCGAGATCGTCTAGAGAACCTGAAGGTGCACAGGTCCATGGGACACCACGAGATCTATCCATGGGTTCTGAGGGAACTGGCGGATGGAGTTGCCAAGCCACTATCCATCATATTGGAAAGGTCACAGCAGTCTGGTGAAGTTCCTATGGATTGGAAAAGGGGAAACATAAGGTCCATTTTCAAGAAGGGAAAAAAAGAAGATCCAGGGAACTGCAGGCCAGTCAGTCTCACCTCTGTGCTTGGCAAGATCATGGAGCAGATCTTCCTGAAGGTGCTAATAAGGTACATGGAAAATAAAGACAAGGTGATTGATGGTAACCAACATGGCTTCACCAAAGGTAAGTCAAGCCTGACAAACATGGTGACCTTTTATGATGGAGTTACAGTGTCAGTGGATAAAGGAAGAGCAACCGATGTCATCTGCCTGGACTTGTGCAAAGCGTTTGACGCTGTCCTGCATGACATCCTGATTGCCAAATTGGAGAAAAATGGATTTGATGGATGGACCGCTCACTGGAACTGGCTGGATGGTTGCACTCAGAGAGTTCTGGTCAGTGATTCAATGTCCAAGCGGAGACTGATGACAAGTGACACTCCTCAGGGATCGGTGTTGTGATTTAACATCTTTGCAGGCGACATGGACAGTGGGATTGAGCACATCCTAAGCAAGTTTGCAGATGACACCAAGCTGAGTGGTGCAGTATACAGGCTAGAGGGAAGGGATGCCATCCAGAGGGACCTAGACAGGCTTGAGAGGTGGGCCCATGCCAACATCATCAAGTTCAACAAGGCCTGTGTTCAACAAAACTGTGTTGGAAGGGATTACCGAGGCCTTGCTTCCCCTTCCCTGTGTGCTTCCCTGAGTAGCTCCCTGCTGTCCTTGGTGTCCCTCTGGTTCTCCAGATGGGCTGAAAGTCAGTTTCTCAAGCACTGGTAACAGAAGACAATAGCAGCCTCTTCCCAGTTTGCAGCTACCTCTTGCCAATGCTCTATGATTTCCGTAGCAGAGCTTGTGCAAGGGAGTAGCTGTGTGCCCAGGCAATGCTCTGTAATGTCAGCAGTGGCACATAAGCTGTTCGGTAGGCCCAACTTAAACAAAGACACTAAATACACTTTGCTGATGGCGTACACTGGAGGTGTGCAACCCCTCCATGGTTTCTTTGCTTTTATTTTGGTATTTTAGAGATAGAGAAAGCGAGCCAACAGAATCAGGAATGTTCTCTAAGTATTTAAAATCACACCCCTCTGTACAGGATTAACCACTTGCTCTGTAATGGCAAGGTTTGATCTAGAGGCGGTGTCTGAATGCAGGGCTGGAGTGCACACTGAGTTTGAGGACAGCACTAACCTGGAGGACCTGTTGAGCCCCTCAGAGGCAGAGATCTTGCAGAGGTCTTTGAGCAAGCTGGTTTAGCGGGAGGTGTCTCAGCCTCCAGCAGGGGGGTTGGAAGCCTATGGTCTTATATTTCCTTCCAACTCAAACCATTCTGGGATTCTATGATCTATGATTTAATCTTGGCCAGTGGGAGGGCTGGGCAATTAGCAGCCATATGAGGTTCACCAAAAGCATGTGCTGGTTTGTGCCCATGTGGCAGCCCTGGCTGTATGTCCAGAGGGGGGTCGGAAGGCTGGAGAGCAGCCCCAGGAAAGGGATCTGGGGGTTCTGGCTGATGGCACATGGGTCATGCTTGAGCCCTGTTCTGAAACAAATGTAGTTCAAAGATCCTACGGGAACTCAGAGTTGTCAGAGCTGAAGGCTTGCTTCCAGTGGGAAGAAGGAACAGTCACAACAGAAGGGTCATTGAAGGGAAATCTCACATTAACTTAATCGTAAGTGTTATTACAAGTTCATTGTAATTGCATGCTGGAAGCATTAATTGACCTGGAGAATACAGATTGTGGTAATGTGCATCCATGGGAATGGAGTTACAGGAGTACAGTGACAAATTGGTTACAAAGAGTCTCCCAGTGTGGGAAAACATAACCTGAGCCACAATTATCTTACACAGAAAGTACATTCCTGGAATTCCACTTGAAAATGACTCTTTCTCATTTACCAGAGGAGAGTGCTTGGAGGACTTTTGTGTAAATGAAGGAAAAAAAAAAAGGCTGGCAGGTTGTTTGGCTATTTCAGGATGGTCACTGCCCTGTCCTACAGCTGAAGCTTCTCTTGGAATGGTGCCTGGGTCTGTGTGCTGGCCCAAACACACTGCAGTGCAACAATGAGACTCCTGCCATGGCACTGCTAATTGGGCATTGTCATACTTCCAGTTCCACATGGAAATATTTCAGTGCAATACTAATAAGCAACTTTGTAATGAGAAATTAGAAAGAAAACGATTACAGCAAGATTTATAATTTGCATTGGACAGTGGAATGATTTTCTGTGCAATCAATCTTTTTGTACTGTCCAGTAGGTGATGCTATAAGGTTACTGTCACATTATTAGAAACCTGGAATCATTAAGGTAGGAAAAGACCACTGGGGTCACAAAGTCCAACCATCAGCCCATCCCCGCCACGCCTGCTTACCCACGTTCCTCTGTGCCACGTGTCCACAGCTCTTGAATAGGCTGGTTTGAAAGCTAAGATTTTGAAGAAATCATCAGAATAACATACCTCAACAACAAGAAACACAAATGGGGTTTGAGTGGGAGATGTTTCAGGAAATGTGATCACTGGTGGGCCCTTGTGTACAGGATGAGATTCAACAAGGCCAAGTGCATGGTTCTGCGCCTGGGTTGGGGCAATCCCAAGCACAGATACAGGTTGGGTGGAGAATGGCTTGAGAGCCCTGAGTAGAAGGATTTGGGAGTGTCAGCTGATGAAAGACTCAACATGAGCCAGCAATGTGTGCTTGCAGTCCAGAAGGCCATATGTATCCTGGGCTGCATCAAGAGAAGTGTGACCAGCAGGTCGATTCTGCCCCTCTACTCTGCTCTCATGAGACCCCACCTGGAGTACTGCGTCCAGTTCTGGAGCCCCCAAAACAAGGAGGACATGGAGTTGTTGGAGTAGGTCCAGAGGAGGGCCACAAAGATGATCAGAGGGATGGAGCACCTCCCCTGTGAGGACAGGCTGAGAGAACTGGGGCTCTTCCGCCTGGAGAAGAGAAGACTCTGAGGAGACCTTATAGCGGCCTTCCAGTACCTGAAAGGGGGCCTACAGGAAAGCTGGGGAGGGACTTTTTATAATGGCATTTAGAGACAGGATGAGGGGAAATGGCTTTAAACTGGAAGAGGGTAGATTTAGACTAGAGATTAGGAAGAAATTCTTTACTGTGAGGGTGGTG
This sequence comes from Numida meleagris, assembly GCF_002078875.1. Classification (NCBI taxonomy): domain Eukaryota; kingdom Metazoa; phylum Chordata; class Aves; order Galliformes; family Numididae; genus Numida; species Numida meleagris. The sequence goes on from NC_034409.1 coordinate 70,077,444, forward strand.
AGACACTGGAACATGTTGCTTAGCGAGGTTGTGGATGCCTGCTCTCTGGAAGCATTCAAGGCCAGGCTGGATGGGGCTTTGAGCAGCCTGGTCTAGAGGGAGGTGTCCTTGCCTATAGCAGGGGGTTGGAACTAGATGATCTTGAAGGTCTCTTCCAACCCAACCATTCTATTGATTCTAATTTAGCACTGACACTGCACGCTTTTAAAAAGTTCTACAATTGTATACACTACTATTACCATTGGTATATATTGCTGTTGCACTAATACAGTGACTAAGTCTGGTCCTGTTGATAGCTCACTTTCGAAAATATAAAGTTTAGGATATGCATTTGCAGAGCTCCAGTTGACATCCTTCCCCTTTTTATAAAATTTTATTAATTTATATCAACAGGATCACAGATGTTCAAAACAAAAATTTGTGTGAATGATGGAAGTCAGGTCTATTTCAAATAACAACATTTAATATAAAGAACATCTTTTCAGTGTGTGTATCTGACAGCCTTTATAGCAAATACATTTAACAAAGCATTTCTGATGATTTTTTGTTATTTTAAGATAAAAGATGACACTATGTTAAGAATGTCAACAAATGTTAGTTTTTTTCTCCAACACCATTCACATTTTGACATAGAGAAATATTTTTAGTGGGAAGAATGGGAATGTTTAGATACCAAAATTCTGTTAGGATTTTCTCCCAGGAGTTCAAAGTTTATTTTGCTCATATTGGTAAAATTAGATGCATTCTATTGCTTTTGGAACTTGAGCTTGTGGACATTGTTATTAAAGTGTGCTCAAGTTTAGTCCTTTAGATTCCTAAGCTAGCATCATTTGGCCATTTGGAGGGCAAGGCAGCCTTCCTGAGTAGAAATAGTCTCAATCTCAGTCTGCACACTAGTAAGCTGGTCCACAGTTAAGTTGAGAAAACTATGATCTCTGCAATAAAAGAAGGAATGGATGGGGAAACTTTGTTAAAGGCTGAACAGGCCTTCCAAGCACATCTGCTGACAGCCTGTGCTTTACCACACAGTATAGGATTACCAGTAATAATAAACGAAGGGAAAATCACAACCCTTTACCTGAGTTACTGTTTCCCTGCCTGTATTGCACTATGTGGAAAGATTACATTTTCTTACAGCATTTAACAAATGCGCAAAATAGAGAGGAATGCGTTCCCATATTCCTCTGGAAGGAACAGCTGAATCATGCTGTTACTTATGTAGAATATTGATATGAATAATTTAATCCTTAGTCCTATTTGAAATTTGTTGTCGATGTTTACAGTTAGGATGGATAAGATAGATAGAAAGCAGAATCCTTGCCGAACTGGCTGTAACGCTAAGCAAAACCAGTTATTTCATTTCTGGCCATAGAGTAAATGAATGGAAAAGGATAAATGGTGTGAGAAAGACCTGCAGTAATAACTGTGATTCAGAAGCATGGTGTTTGCTTAAATGGGCAATCTTGAAACAACAGTACTTACAGAGAAGTTGACATGTTACCGCTTTTACAGCCATGCTCACAGTTTGTGACAGAGAGATGGTGATAAAAGTCTGCAAGTGCTGTATCTGAGGCTGGACCTCATGGCTGCAGACCCTTAATGTTGTGTGAACAGCACTGAGGTGGCAGGTATCATCTGAGGCAGAGTTTCTTCATCTGTGTTATTACTTCAGTGCTTATAGTTCCTCCTAGGGGCTGCAGTGCATGATGGAGCTGCATCCCCAAAGCTGTTCTGCAGATAGCAGGCGCTCTGCAGATTGTTGGAAATATCCAAATAATTTATCAGGACAGTATCTCTGATAGAAGCAGATTTTATTCGCAATTGCAATGGCAGGCATCCTGCAAGCAGGAGCGCAGCTATGGACAAAGTATGACAGCTTCTGTACCTTGTTTCCCCCCTTGGCCACCCCCTCCCCTGCTTCCCCATTGGCTGGGTACTCCAGGTTCACAATCTTACCAACGCTTTACATTTGTTCATTACATTCTGACACTTGTTAATACATATGTTATCTTGTGCCAGTCAGTCGCCATCCTGCTGTTTCCAAGATGTCTCAGTACTCTTCTTATCTCGTTGATACGGTGATTTTCTCCAAAGCTTCTTCCATTCTGTCTGAAGGATGCTTCTTTTGTTAAACAAAGAGCACCGAGGGGGGGGATGCCAGGCCTTCCCGATGCCTCTTTAGGCATGACATTTCTTGGGCATGTCATGACTTGTTCTCTAGTTCAATCAATCTCATCCAGGATATTCTTGCAATGTGTATGACAAAGTATAACATATATTTTCGTGCTGCTATACATAAATTGTTGCTAGCTAGTTTTAATAAAGGACCCAAATGGCAGCAGAGGCTATGAAATCAAGAAAATTCTTATCTTGTTCTAATGCAGAAACAATATTCGATTCCCACAAGATGGAGGGCTGCTCAGCAGCTGTGTCACTGCATGGCTATTGACCATCTAGATTGTTGAAGACTAACAAACACTTGATGAAGTCCTGACATAAGTTCTTCGTTTCCTATTTAGAAGACCACTGTTTGTTTTATCTCCACATTTTGCTTTGTTTTTTGAAGTGTGATTTTGTGTTCTTTTGCCATAGATGCTCTTTTTTTTTGTCTCAAACAATCCAGCTTCCTTTACTTTTGCAATAGGCTGACACACTTTTTCTACTTATGCAGCAAATTGAAACATTTCTTTTATAAACAAAGAGGATATCAAAGCAGGAGGTGATGTATGTGCATGGTTTTCTTTCAATTATTGATAGATATTTGCATGTAGATCTCCACGTTTCAAGTGCTGTACTTCAGTAAGTTCAGTTTCATATGCTGTTGGACTGTGCATAGCTTGTGAACCAGCTTCTGCTTTCTTGGTTGGAGTTTGTACTCAGCTTTTCTGATTACAGTTTCATTAAAAAATGAAGTGAGAAGTTCTACTATGAGAAGTGATTGAATTTTTTTCTCCAGAGCTTGGATAACCATAATGCCTTAAAGCTAAGTGTAAGCTAAGACTTCAGTGTTAATGTTATGAAATGAACCATCCATCATGCAGTCCTGCTGCAGATCAACATCGGTGCGCCTTGGTGTGACATGTATTTGTTGTGCAGATCCATGTTATTTTGGATGCACTGAAAATTACATCTGTCTGCCAGTAGAATGCAGGTGACTTTCTTGCTAATTGTTTAATTTTGCAAGATTTTTTTTTTTTTTTGAAAAAAAGGTATAGTAAATGAAATGGGCAATTTAAGCAGCAAATATCATTCTAAGGCTACTGCTCATTCCCGCTCCCCCACCCCCCACCACTGATTTGTTTTAGTGTGTTTTTTTTTTTCTCTTTGCCCAAAATATTGATCTTAATATTAACTTAAAGGGTGGAAATAATAGCAGGGACTTCTGCTCTCTGTGGAGACAATGCATGCTTGGCCTTGAGCTCTTTGCTGCATGGAATTAATTTTACACGAGTGTTTGTTCCCTACGCAAGAAGTCCTATAGATTGTGGGTGCCACTCAGTGAAGATTTTGAGGGCATTCCTCCCCAAAGCTGTAGGAGCTGTATTAGAATGAACTTATTTAACAAATTATGCAAAACTCCAACACCCACAGTACTGGCACAGCCACTGTACATGATGCAGGCATGCTTTGCTGGCCTACCTGGCGCTGTGGGTTTGGGGTATGGACACTCACTGTGTGAAGGATGTCTTTATTCATACTGCATGTGAATCTGGGTGGCAACCTTGCATCTCATTAACAACTCCAAGGGTTGAGATGTTCACTGGAAAAATGTGTTCTAGTTGAAGTGCATGTATTTGAACACAGGCGAATATCTGAAGTTTTTGGTAGGGGAACCCACTTTATCCACTAGCAAATGTATGGGATAAAACTCCCCTACCATGAGCAACATACCTGTTTGAGGAAACAGCATATTTGTTCTTCCAAAGAAGCAGTATCGATAAAAAGTATTCATCAAAAGGTCCTTCACATGCAAACACAAGGCAGTTTTACTTGCTGTGAGGTATTTGCAAGGACGAAGGTGTTTGAGGAAGGCAGGGGCTGTCTAATCCAGAACAAACTGCCTCATTTTTAGTTCAGGTTTACCATACATAACAAAATCAGGGTAGCACAGCATAAAGCTTACAGGTTGTTAAAGGCAGTGTTACCTGTAAGTTTCTGTACCAAAGCAAGATGTGAGCACCTGGTACAGAGGTACAGACAATCTGTAAAGACAACCTGAGCAGGCTGGGGAGGAGAGGTGGGCATGTGAGAGGAGTATCTCATTAGACATGGGGCCAGTGATGAGGATGAGACCATGAAGACACTGATGTTTGCATCAGCTCCACATAAAACAGTGTGTGCAGATGGATCCTGATAGCACCCTCTCTTGTGTGTCCCACTCGACACAGATCACAGGACCTTGCAATACAAAAGATCAGAACTGAAGTCTGCTGGCAGGCCTGGGACATGCTGAGGAAACAGGAAGAGAAGCTGAACTTATAACTGATGTCTTAAGCAGGATTTCCACTTATTGAAATTAATTTCTGAAATCATGAGAAAGAAATTCTGGAAAGGAATGAGAAAAGAGGTTTTGTGTAAAGTTTCAGGACTGATCAGTACTTAAAGCAATAAATGAATTAAACATGCCTTGAACTTGCACTTTGTCTGAACAGCAGTTTATCACATCACTAGCATCACCTTTTGGTTATGCTGCTCAGCTTGTGCAGCTCTTAAATTTGGCAAGGTGGTTCTTGTTATTCCAGGGGGTGCAACTCATCCTACAGAACTGCATAAGGCTCAACACCACTGTAAAAGTGCAGGGTGGTGGGCAGGGCAGGACAGGACAGGCTGGGGTGCCTTGTCTGTGTGCCCTCTGTAATGAGCAGCTGTCACAAAAACAGTGCAGTGCTAGCATTGTTTCCATGATGGAGACTGATCAATCAGTGAACCTATATATTGCATTCAGGTTTAGGGTCACAGATTGCCCTAATATACACTGGGGCTTGCTGTGCACCCCTATGGTTTCAAGCATATTATCACAGAATCATAGAACCTCAGAATGGCTTGGGTTGGAAGGGCCCTAAAGCCTTTTGAGTTCCAACCCTCTGCCATGGGCAGGGCTGCCACCCACGAGCTCAGACTGCCCAGGGCTCCATCCAGCCTGGCCTTGAAAACCTCCAGGAATGGGGCATCCACTGCTTCTCTGGGCAGCCTGTGCCAGTGCCTCTTTGCCCTCTCAGTAAATAATGAAATCTCCCTGAAGCCTTCTCCAAGCTAAACAAGACCAATCCCTTCAACCTTTCTTCACAGGAGAGGTGCTCCAGACCTCAGATCTTTGTGGCCCTCCTCTGGGCCACCGTGGACTTCCTACGAGCCTATGGACCATAGGGTGGTCACAATTCTGTTCTTGCCTAGCTTATTTTTAGAGGAGTCAGATTCCTTCAGTGAGGCTTTGCCCAGGTTTTCCCGAGCTGCTGGTCTGACACCAGTCCATTTTTAAGCCTGTGTCCCTGGGGCTCCTGGTGGGAAGCCTAGCAGGGCAGGATCACTGCTCAGCAGTCCATCTGGAGGAGCCTGATGCAACAAATGTGGCCCGCGGGGACAGCTGCTGCTGTGAAGATCTGAAATAGACATTAGTTTGTGAAGCATTTTACTTAAGCAGTGTGGAAACATATAATGTAGTGGTAGTGTGGGGTGGGAGGAAATTCCAGATGTGGCAGCACTGCTCAGAGAACCTCATTCATCTGAGAAGTCCCTGTCCAATAGCCCACGATGCAGGGCAGCACACGGCCAGTGCTCCCGTTCTTGGTCTTCTCTGGGCAGCAGTGGGCAGGGGGCTCGGTTGTCGTGCTGGAGCAGAGGCACCTGATAAGCTCGAACCTAGTCCATTAAAGACAAACATTAACAGCATTGCAGGTGCTGCTCCAAACTCGTAAGTACCCCCTCGGATCAGGGCTTTGCATATAGTCTTTGTCATTCTCCTGTTGACTTGCAGATTGAAGCAGGAGGTGCGGAGCCCCTGAGGGGACCCTGTGGTTGCAGTGCAGATAGAAAACCAATTAGAGACACGAGGTGAGAAAGCATTGTTTTCTTGAATGCCATTAGTCATTGTGTTAAATAATACTTTCAACAAGAAAAATCAAAACATTCGTATGCAGATACAACGGTAGGTAATTAACGGTGTCCCTGCGCTGCTTGGCACTGGCCGCTTGCAGGGACGTGGCCGGGGGCACGTGCACAACTTTAGGGAGTGCTTCAGGAGCTTGTATGTGTAAGTATGTGCACAAGACCATGCAGGGTCAGAGCCCTGACGCTAGGAACTCTCCTGGATCTGCGTTCAGCTCTGTGTATCTCTGTGTCAGGCTGCCCCGTGCTGTACAGTCAGAACGAAAACTCCAGGATCTCCCGTTTCTGTGCGCACACGCTCCGCCGGGACCGCACGCCTTGCCCACAGCACCACAGCTGGATGAAACTTCACGTTTTTACGTTGTTTTACTTGCGTTCCGTGAGACGCTCTGCCCGCCGGCGCCGTGAGGAAGCAGCCCGGCTCTCGGCGTGCCGTGCCGGCGCGCCGTGCCGGCTTGCCATGCGGGCCCGCCTCCCGCCGTGGCAGGGCGCTGCGGCCGGCGGCTCCCAGCCCGCCCCCTGCCCTCCGCCCGCCCGCCGCTCGCACGCCCCCCGCCTCCCGATCCCGCTCCCCTCCGGCTTTTCGCCCTCGCTCGCGGCTCGCCGGGCGCTCTCCCCGCTGCTGGGCTTTGTTCGGCTCCGCGGGCCGCTTTAGCCCCCCCGGGCAGGGCAGGGATCGGGCGGGCTGCCCCGAGCGGAGCCCCATGTCATCCGCTCCCATCCGCTCCCCGACGCTGCGGCCGCACAGGATGAAGAAGGACGAGTCGTTCCTGGGCAAGCTCGGCGGGACGCTGGCGAGGAAGAAGAAAGCCAAGGAGGGTGAGTTCGCCCGTGCGGGAGAGGAAAGCGCATCAAAGCCCCCTTCCCTCCCGGGCAACCCGCGGCGGGGGAAGGCGGGAGCGGCGGGGCTGGACCCGCTTTGTTCTCCGGGCGCGGGAGGGCCCCGGCCGCCCGGGTGGGCGTGGAGGTGGTTGGGTCGCTTCGGCGGCCGCTGAGCGGGGCCGGTCCTGAGAGGGGAACCCCGGACCCTGCTTCTGTAAAATAAACTTCTGGGAATAAAGGTGGTTGTGGGCGTCTTTATTTCTCAGTGAGAATAGTAAAGCTGTGAGGGAATGATTAAATCCACCTGTGTTTTGTTCCCGGTCTGTCCATAGCTTTTACAGTTCTTTTGCCCCGTGCTTTTCCATAGATAGGTTCAGCAAAGAGACGCAGCCCCCGTGTGCCAGCATTTAGCGTGGGTAATAGAGGGCACGAGGGTGCTGGCGTCCCCAGTCGGTCGGCGCCCGGAGGAGGTCCTGTCAGTGGGGCTGCGCCCACCCTGGGGCTCGCACAGCCTCGTGGGGCCGCCCCTGGCACGGCCTCCTCGCCGGGTGCTGCTGCCGCGTGTTTTCCCAGCTGCCTGTTTGCACCGCAGGCTGTGTAGAGATAGGACTGCTTGCTGTGAAGCAGCGCGGCTCCCTATCGGCAAAAAAGAAGTTGTCTTCTTGCCAGTGGACGTGATAAAGGTGGTCTGGTCTGGCCCTGTGTGCATTAACTATAACTTTCCCTTAAGCGTCGGCTCCTCCAGGACAGCACACTTGTCGCCCTCTGATTCCCTGACTGACCCAACACCCACTTCTGTGGAGAAACTCATCCCCTTGTTCCAAACTGTGGCCATCTGCACATGTGAAATCTGAACATTGGTTCCTTATGCTGCAGTGCAGTTGGGCTTTTGGGTGGGTTAACCTTGGCCTTGGCTCTGTTCTGGTGCCTGATGGGCACGGGGTAGGGAGGTAATTCCAGTGTCGGTCTTCTGAGCGAGTGTGCTTTATGCTTTGTCTATTCACTGCCCCTTATATTAAGAAGGCAGCTTGGTAACAGTGAAGATATTTGCCCTCAAAAACACAGCTCAAGGAAATTGCATCCCTTTCCTTCTCTTGGCTGTTTTGGTGTGGCTTTCTGGTATTTCCTCCATTATCTATTTTTAATCAAGTTTCTCCGTCGTGGTTGTGCTGAGGAGCAGCCGAAGCAGCTGTGCCTTTCCGGTGATGTCACTTACTGCTGAAGGAAGGTGTTGGAGAAAGCCCATCCCCAGGAGGGGATGGCAGCACATGCTTGGAAAACGTGCTTTACTCGAAAGTGACTTTTAAGCCTGAGCAGGTTGACAGCTCCGCTTCTTCAACAAGAAGCTTCAGCATGGCAAGATGATGTTTATTAGGGAATGGGCTCAGGACACTGTCTCAGTTTGCTGAGTTTGCCTACTGCTTTGGTAACCCATGTGGCCACAGCTCCCCTTAGCTGTGGGATAGCAAGTTGTAGCAGCTGTCTTTGGTGCTCTTTGGGGACCTGTAGATGCAGTGATAGAAAACGTGGTCATGCTTTTGCCAGTGTGACAGGAAGGAAATGGAAATGCATGACTCAGCTTTTAGTCAGAGTATTCCTTCCAGTTTGACAAGGGGAACAGAGAAAAGACAGTGCCGATGCCTGGATACCACCCCCTCTGCGCAGTTCATGACGTGTTTATGCACAGCACTGTGGTGCTGCTGTTTTAAGGGGAAATAGCTTACTGCTCTTCTAGGTTCTCCTGTGTTGGAATTTTTAAGGCCTGTGGAAGGCATGCTCTGCATGTTATTGTGCACCATGGTGGGGTGGCTCTGAAATGCAGTCCATGGAGAACACAGCCCTGACCAAGGGGACCAAGTGCTCAGCCATGAAGAGGTGCTGGGGTGGGGTCAGCGCTGGGGAGAGAGGCTCTTCCAAAGCTTGCACTGGGACATGGACACAGGAGCAAATTGCAGGGTTGGAAGCTTAGTCTTGGTATGTGACTGTGAAGCAGAAGTAAGTTGGAAGCTCACCGAAATGGCATTGAATTGAGTTGACGGACCACATAAGAACTGTATGGGCAACTTTCTCCTGGGCTGAGGAGCCGCTCCACCCCTGGGGACTTCCCTGCCTCACTTCAGGCAGCTGCTGCTCAGCTCCCAGTGGACCAGCAGAGGTCAGTGATCTTCTGAGACTAACTACTGTCCTTCCCACCAACTGCTCTCCACAGCAGCAACTTGAAAGGTTGGCTGTTGACCTGCCACAACCAAACCGGTCTTGCCTCTAATAGCATGAGAAGTAAGCAAACCGGAACTCTTAATAAATCTTGTTTTCATTGGCCTGTCTTTTGTATCACACCATGAAGACAAGCCTGCTGTCGCCATCTTGACTGTATGTATATGCAGACCTTTAAACTGGTCTGTGCAGCAGTTGTAGTCCAGTTATATTAATCCTTTTATTCTTTGTGCATGACTTGCTCATGAGCTATGTAGCTCAGAGATCCATAGAATGATGCTGAAAAAGGTTTTGTTACTTAATATGGGCTTCTTTTTTTCATCATGATTGGCATCCATGCCATAAACAACTGTAATGTGTGGCTATCGACCCATAAGCAGCGGAGTGTAAATATTTTTTTGGCAAAGTCCTTTATAATGTGCTGTAATCTATTTTTAGGGAGCTTATATTCAGAGAGGTGTGTTCACTAGGCTTATCAAGACTGCCACTGTAAGCTTGTAACTTTTCTTTTTTGTGGGACGGTAAATAAAATTCCTGGGTATGGTGCTGGTAGTAACTATGATGGTATTCGAGGTATTGATTGTCGCTTGTAAACAACTTTGCTGCTACTCCTGCTTTAGCAGTGTGGCACAGTGTAGTGCTTTGTTAGCAGGTGCCTGGAGATGAGGTGGGGTTACAATTTCAGGCCCAATTCTTCAACGTTTGTTTAACTGCTTGAGGAAGACTTGGAATTTGTACCTTAAACCTTTGCTTTACACCACTGCATCTTATACTTTGTTTCTGAATTTTTATGACTGAACTGACTTATTAATCAACTCTGACTTAAAAGAAACAACAACCACTTTTGTTCATTGGGAAACTGTTTTTAGTCCAATTTCCTATGGCCATGGTGTGTGATCTCACTGTCTGTTTGACTCCTTCCTTCCTCTTCCTTCCCAGGAATGTTTTTAACCCATAATTTAGCTAAAAATGCCCGTGAGAGAAAACTGCCAGCCATCAGGATTATTAAATGACCACAAACTTAGTCAAAATGAGCGACCTGTTAGAACAGAAAAACCTCAGTGGAGTGCCAGTGCAGGAAAAGCTGTGAGTGATCTCGTCCCTTGTAGGGTAGGAGAAAGCCCATGTGGGAGGGAAACTATAAGAAAAAAGGAACTGTTTATGGAGAGAGCGCTGTGTGGGGTTGTGTATTTCTCTGTGTTACAGTGGGTCATGACACACATCCTGAGAAAACCAGAATGCGTTAATTCCAGTGCTCATGTCACCATGTGGATTACGGTTTTTCCCCACGTTAGGTTATATGGAAATGTGCATAAAATCTGAGTTTGCCTGATGTTACTGTGAAGTATTTCTGTCTCGGTGTATCTTGGGCTTTCAACACAGATCTGTGCCACATCAGCTTTAAATAGCTTAGGAAGCTATTGGGGTGCTGGTAGAGCCCATAGCAGGGTGCTGTCTGTGAGCTACTTTTTGGACCCTCTAAAAGATACTGTTTTGAATAATGTTGTATTTTATCTTCATCTATAAAAGGAACTGAAAAATACGCATATCTCCTTTTTCCTGTTGTTGAAAGAGTGATGTCCTTGAACAGAAATAAGGGAGCTGTTTTTCTGCAAGTTTCAATGCTGGGTTACTTGCAATGCTTTTGTTTTCCTCATAACACTGTAGGAAAGACTTGGGCAGCAGGTGTTTAGGAAAATAAACCTTCTATTATTATCCGTGTGTGTATCTATATATAGGCTTTATGGAGGAATCAGACAGTGAAGTACAACTTCATTGCTCAGTGTTGTTTCCCGGTGACACAATTGAGAGTGGATGTAGGGGTTAGGAAGATACTCCAGAAAAGAGCAATGTATGGTGCTGCCTGTTATCAATAGAGGAGAGAACTCACTGCTGCAGGACGCAGCTGCAGAATATAAAGCTTTATGCATATCAGAGCAGACTGAAGGATTGGTTTTAGGGTCTGTGCCTGTGTGTAACAGTGATACACTGGGTCTGGGAATATTTTCCTGCCTCTCTACTGTCGGGGTGCTTGGGCAGAGATGCTGCATTGCCTGCCTGTTTCCTGCAGCTCTGCACAAGTTGAAGCTCATCTTCAGATTGTTCAGGTGGAACTGCTTGTGCTGCCCAATCCATTCCAGCTTTCTCAAGGGAAGAACAGGAGGAAATAAGCTCAAAAGCAGAATTAGATTGGAAGAAGTCGTTTCTTTATCGTTCCTTTAAAATTGATGGGGCTGCTTGTGCAGGTAATTGCTCTCCGGAGAGGGAAGAGGTTCAGAAACAAGTTCCTTAGATCTACCTCATTGCCTTTTTGTATGATGAGCACATCTCAACTCTGAGGTGTCCCCTTGAACACAACAGGATGGGAGAATTGGAGTTAGCTTGGAAAACAGATCTCATCTTCTTTCATTTGAACAGGATACACTGAACACTGCTAGAAGCTCTCTTTTCAGTGCTGTCTGTTGCAGTCTCCAGAGGTGCATTGGTGTGAATGCACTGCAAAAAAATTGAACTCCTCTGTCTCAGTGTGTTACAGCTTTGCTTTAGTGGCTGCTTGAGACTTCTAACAGAAGTATTTAGCTTTGAAATGATTCTGAGAGGTGCCTTTAACGTAGATCCTAGAAAGATAGAAAGCGGTAAGGCAGTCTTAACTTAATCTTCATTCACCTTGCAGGTGGCACTCATGCTGGCAGTATTATTTACATTGAGGATTTGTCCTGGTCACAAGCATTCTTTGCCATGCTGATGGCTTTTTGTGCTGGCTGTGTCCATGTGTCCTGCTTCATGAACTGCTGCTGGAGGACTAATTGCTCGAACCGCTCTGTCGCTGAACTGGCCTTTGGCATTCAGCTGGTGCCCAGAACGCTCAGGACAGAGTGCACTGCTCCTGAGTGCCTGTGCTATGCTCCTGAGGGGTGTCTGTGTTTCTGACAAGCAGTGAAGTGCTGAGTAGCCTATAGATACCAGCTGCTCCTGCGTTTCTCACCTCAGAGGTAGCAAATCTCCCTCTCACAAATCTCTGAGATATAATGTGATATAAGCTTCAGCTGGTTGCTTCTGACTATCTGCTGACTTGATAGTGGTTGTATTTTAAGGCTTTTCCTTTTAATAGACCAGTATTACAACTCACTCCATCTTAAGTTACTCTCTGTGCTTGTAGTGTGTGGCAGTGAGTTTATAGATGGATGGAGAGACAAGTACAGAGTGTGTAGGGTTGAGTTCTGTGTTCCTGGTTCACTCAAGAATGTTTGCCGCAGTCTGAGAGGATACTGGCAGGAAAGCGCATTTGCGCATTCTCATGGGCTGTTGCTGTTGCAGTACTCAATCAGAAGATGAGATGGAGGCTGGTTAATCAGAATTACTTGCTTTTAAAGAGAAGAATTGGCATATAATGATATTGACGCCACATACCTTTCTAGATAATGTGTACACATCCATGTGTGCAGACATAAGCAAATTGAGGTTGAACTTATCCTTTCTGCTATAAATTTAAACTTAGGGAGTGAGTCCTACATTTCCAGTCAGAACCTGCAGCCTAATTGCTAAGTTTTCCTGTAGGGCTCATTTTAGTACCTCCGACCAGGTCTGTCTTCAGCCTTGTCTTGCTAGAGCAGTGCCTGATTCAGTTCTGATTTTGTATTCTGTTCTAGCAAACGTTTTGCTGTAGATAGTTTGTGTCAGTGTCTCTGCAAAATGTAATGTGAACAAGAATAATCTTTTTAATAGTGTCATAAAAAGCATGTTTTACTCTTGTAACCATGTCAAGGTGAAGATGGTTTGTCCAACACAACTTTAGGCAACTCACTGGCACAGTAGTTTCTAATTACAGTTGAAAGTTTTTCTTCCAGACAGGATGCAGCTAGAGTATGCAAAATAGCTCTGCAGCTCTTCAGTCTGGATTGAAAAAAAGGGACTTGCTGTTATATAACAAAACCAGACATCCTAAAATTGCTTTATTTTTAAAGTTAAAACCATTAAAATAAAATTAATTGTAAGAACAGTGGTATATTTTATAATAAAACCTTCGCAAGGTGCTTATATACACTCTTAGTTTTACAAAGCCTGATTTCAGAGTTTCTTAGAAGTACTAATGCAAAGAATTGGAGAGTGACTTCTTTTCTCTTTAAAAGCTAAGCTGCCTCACTTCAAGGCAATCATCCAGTGATATCTGTTTCTTTTCATTACTTCTAAAGGATTGGTTAATGTTGATATCTTGGGAGAGACTCCCGCACGCAAGCATCTGGCAGTTTCTGTTACGAGGAGCATGTGGATGAGCCCTGTGAGACTGATGTATGGAGGGCTGCACGCAGAGCTGATACGGAGCGGGGGAGCTGCAGGGTTGTGTATGACCTCATGCAAAGTCTGTGCAGATGCTGTTTGATGAACGATGTGAATGGGGGATCCCTGATCCTGCTGGTGGGTCTGTGCAGGGAGATTAGGCTGTGCTCTGCAGTGCCTGTTATCATGCTGTTTTAAGTGCCTGTTTTTTCTTTAAGATTCTTTGTGATACTTTAGATCTCTTTATAAGTACAAATGTACCCTACTCATTTGCATGTCGGCAATACGGGAGTTTAGAAGACTAAGTATAGTTATGCATAGCAGTGCATATGTATTTTAAGAACTGCTACAGGCCAGCTGATCCAAAAAACACATGAAGCTGCTCAAGTTTTTCAGTACAGTGCTTTAAGCTTTAGGTCATACCTTGATGTTGGAAGATTTGGGAGATTAGCTGGCAAGCTCTTTCCATTGCAGAAGCATGTCAGAACAACTTGTTGCTAAGGGATCTGGGGTTATGTGGTCTGCAGTGAGGCCAGCGAGAGGCAGAGTCTGCTGGTTAGAGGGACTGGTGTTTCAGCAGTTAGAGCTTTGCTCTTCCACTGAGATGAAAATTTTGTGCGTATATCTTCTGTGTACAGTTGTCATGAACACAACTGAGAAGCCTCAAGTTTGCAGGCTGTAACAGCACTGTGGCTGGTACTTAAAAGCTACACATGAGGGATTTGCTTTTGGTTTTCAAAGGGAATTGTGTGTTCAAATCTCTGGGGCACCAATAGGAGTCTTGACCTGCCAGCATAAACCTCTGAGGGGTGGTCTCTATTGGGGTTCCTGGGGAATGGTATGTCAGTGGGGACAGAATAGTACTGATAGATAGATATATGACATGAACATATAAGGAGGTGGAGTCTTTTTCATATAGGATAGTCTGCTTTTGTTGTTGCTCTTGCTGCTGCTGGTAATTCTGTTGACTCCAACCTTTCCATATAATCCTGGACTCTTGTTCAATTTCCAGCATTTTTAACCTTTCTGAGCTCTTATGCCAGCGAGCCTTGGTCTTCACCGCACCAGCAAGCTAAAGGCCATCCCTCAAACTCTTCACAATTGCTTCTGGAGGCCAGAAAGCAAAGAAGGTAGGAAGGGGAGGTGGTGTCTCCCAAAGGCTTTTTCTTGTGCTGACCTCTGCTCATTATCACAAACGTCCAAGTTCCTTGAACAAATAGATGTTTGGTTGAAGAAAGCGGTGGTTTAAAAGTCAACCGCATGGCTCCAGAGAAAGATCTGACCTATTATCAACCCATGCTAGTCTGGACTTGATTGATGGTACAGGTTCTGATCATCTGTCATGGTGTTCACTGAAATAATATGCCTTACTCTGCACCATGCTCCGGTTGCACTCTTTGGTGTGATGTCTTTTGTGTTTGCGTATCCCCTCTCTTGTACATTCTCTCTCTGCACTGTGAAATGTGCTGTATGTGTGCATTGTTACTGATGAGGCTTAGCTTTTCCCCTAGGGCACTGCAAAATCAGGCGATGCAGTTGTCAGAGCTGTTGGCTATAATTTGCAAAGTATGCATATCTGCAGCAGGTTTTTCCTTCAGTAGACGGCACATACGTGCAGTGGCCCTTGCTTTACATGCCACCTCTGTGACTGTGGTGTACGTGCCTCTGGTTGTCATCAGATGTGGCATCGGCTCTCCCTAGGCTGAGGCATGGGAGATGGAGGGAAGCATGGCATGTGTTGTAGTGAGGAAGAGGGAAGGCGAAGGGCATGGTGAGAACTGGGTTGGCTCTTGATGCCACTGCTGCATGACAGGCTGCCCAGTGACAGTACACACCAGCCCCACGACTGCTCCCTGAGCTGTGGACAAGGGAGCTAAACCAGCCAGTCTGATGTGGGTGACAGTGAACCCTGTTTGTCTTTGGGAGTGGGCTGTATGTGGAGGGGAAACAGGAACCTCTGTATTGCACAACTTGTAGATAAATGATCGGGGGATCTCTCTGGGGTGAACTGCATTCAGCCTGCTCAGATGTAGGCTTCCTAATTTGGACTCTTGTTGGCAAAGTAGAAAGCTGTGAGACAAAATTTTTAACTTCTCTTGTATGCATATATAATTAAAGTGGAGAAATATTATGGCTAATATACGTGGTTTTAGTATGTTGTAGTTTGAATCCGACTAAGTCGTGCTTTGAAAACCAGATGTGGAGAGAACATGCGCACCTGGCAGTATTTGCTGGCTTGGAGCTCTGGGCCCTTAAATCACTGTCACTTCCTCATGGGAGAACATACATCTGCACAGCAAAGCTTCTAATTATAAGTGCTGGACATGCAATTTGTTACCATACGCCAGCTGCAGACTTTTCTCCAGAGCCTTTAGGCTCAGAAGGGAGGCCATGGCATGTCAGTCTGGTTTTGGCTTTGTCAGGGGCTGTTGAAAGGATCTTTGGGAATTCAGGTTTACCTCTCAGTGAGTGTTTCTCTAACTTGAGGAAAAAAAAAAAAAAGCTTCCTGACAATCCCTGAAACCTGCCTGGTGATCAGATATAGCTTGTGTTTTGTTTATAAAATAGGTGAGCTGTTCTGACTCCTGGAATTTCAGTTCTTTCTTTAGTTCTTATTTCTTTCAGTAGTTGAACTGTAATTAAATACACTGAAGAAAAGAAATAGTGTTTTATCCATTCTAGCTGCCATGTGGCCTTATTACTGATTTTTTTATTAGCTGAGATGGTTGCATACGTGGTCTCTTTGGAGTAGAAAAGGAAACTGTGAGAGCTGGATGAAGAGGAGAGTGATTCTGATGTCTCTATGGAGCACAGAGTCTTCTTCACTGTCTTAAAATAGAAAAATGTGTAAACCTCAGAAGCTGTCTTTCCACTAGGTCTGTTTGGCAGATGTATGCATATATGTTATTGAACAGATGCAGACTCCTGTCACTTTTAAAATAGAATGGTGGTGTTTGGTCTCAGGCTTGCCTAGTCCAGGATGCAGATTTAAGGACAGTGAAGCTTTTCAAAATTAACAGTGTTTCCTTCAGAATTGGTAGAATAAAAGAAAGTACCAGGGCATCCAGGGTTGCTTTTCCTGCTTAATATTCCTCCTGTAAAATTGCCCCTCATGGCTACTGTTGGCATTCTTCCCCATGCATTGCTCCCAATACTCTTGTAGTGGATCGATTCCACTGGAAAATTAGGCAGGATGCAAGAATGTTTACACATAGGCATAGGCATAGTTGTATATGTAGGTATATCTCGAATCTGTAGTGAATTCTGTCTGTCAGAAATCTTGACTATAATGAAGCCTTGTATTTGGGGAAAATGGATTTTAATTGGATGCAAGATGTTGTGCTCAGACTGGTCCTGCTGTGCCAGGTGACTATCTGTGAGCAAACCAGGCTGCCTCAATTGCATGTCTGGCAGTGTCTGCTGCATGAACTGATAGGGCTTTTTTTTTGGTATGTGAAAGTGGCAACAGTCACGTAATCTCATTGACACAGCGATAGTGCATGTTTGAGCTGGACCTTTGCAAGTCCTTCCAAGCAACGTTTTTCTGAATCTGTGGAGCTGAGTCCTTTGAGGGTCCCTTGTCAAGGGTGGTAGAGTGATGGTACTGGAAAGACAAGAGGCACTGGCCTTTGGTGCCCACTATCAAGAATGTGAGCTTGATGGTTGGAGTAGAAAGGTATATACTTGTTTCCATGAAGTGTCTGGGATAACTGGGTGCTTGTGAGATTTTCCTCTTCCTACTCACACAGATTCACACTAACAGTTTCCCTCTTGGCCATTTACAATGTGTCAAGATTAGACCACTGTCTTGAAAATATCTGCTTTTACTGCAGTACTGCAGGTGTAGTTGTATTAACTCAGTGAGGGGCTTTGGCTTAAATAGTCATTTTGGATTCTACGTATCATTTATTTTAGCATCGTCTAGTTTAAAAAACTTAACTGTGGTGACTGTTTTCTGCTGACATTAGTATTAGCAGTAAGAAAGCAAAGGAATTGTGTTTGACCAAACCATGATTTTGGCATTTAAGACGTTTGTTTTACATACTATCTTTTCAATTGTGTATTTCTGGTTCCTTAGTTCCTGTCATTTACATGTTACCAGACAGGTCACAGGCACCAACATCTGGCGATACAATTCGGGGTCTGTTCTTTAACCAAGGAGAAGCGAGTGTGTATTTCTTTTCTGTAATTGCATTTCTTAGAGACTTCTCTTCCCATTCTTGTTGTTACATGCCAGCATCCTGGTAGAAGGCATCCTCACTGGGCTCCTTGATTTGAAAAACAAAAGTGATGTTGATCCAGTGGCTGGTAAGAGGATTGTCAAAGAATGAAAACACAATTACTGTGAAACCACCTTGAGCGTGTGAATTCCACTTACATGCTGAATGCACAGGCGATGCACTGCTGTTTTGGAGAGGCCAAACAATTTGCTGTGTTGCAGCACAGCTATACAGATGATTCTGTGGAGTGGGATTTGGAATGTGAAAGATTTTATATGTATCATATTGGAAGAGTAAAAGCAGAGTAGCTGATGTCCATGCAAGAAAATGGGGTTAAAGATCCTGCTGTGAGCCTACACAGGGTGTCTGCCTGGGGAGAGGTTCTGCTGGGCAGGCCCTGGGGAGCCTCAAGCTGACCATGTGCCACTGCAACAAAGATGGCTGACTGTCTCCTGGGCTGTATTAGCAGGAGGACAGCTAGTGGGTTGAGAAGAGTGTGTCCCCCTGCTCAGCACTTCCTAGATCCTAGCTGAAGTACTATGTTCAGCTTTGTGCTCCTCAGTACGGGAAAGACATGACTAAACCTTAGAGCATGTTCAGCAGTGGGCCATTAGGACGTCTTGGGACTGGAACATTCCTGCTCTGAGGAGAGGCTGAGTGAGCTGGGCTTGCTGAGTGTGGGGAGGAGGTAGGTTCAGGGAGATTTTCTGTAAGCAGCCTGCTAGAACCTGCGAGGAGACTACTGAGAAGATAGAGCCAGATTCTTCACAGTTTTGCAAAGTGGAGGAAAGAGACAAGAGGAATAAAGTGAACCTGGTGAGATTCAGGCTGGATAAAGGGAGAAACTTTTTAATGATGAGGACTATGAAGCAGTGGGACAGGATGCCCAGAGACTTTGTGCAGTCTCCATTCCCACAGGTTTTAAGGCGTGGCAGAGTAAAGCTCTGGACAGCCAGGTTTGATCTCAGAGCTGACTGTGCTTTGATGAGGAGGCTCACATAGAGACCTCCTGAGGTCCTTTCCATCCTGAGCTTTTCTGTGATCTTCTGTGGCTTCCTAGGAAATTACATTCTTCAAGGGCTGGAGTAAGTATGTCTCTCGTAAGGCACAACAGTGCCATGTCTGTGGCACAGTGATTTCTGAGCATGTGGGTGTACAAGGGAACTATGTTTTCTCATCAGGGGCCTTTGACTCTTTCTGCACAAGGTACTAGTGAGAGTACAATTTTTTTTTTCTGTCTTTTTCTCTGCCTTTCTAGTGAGAAGGAAGGCATGGATTCTACTACTCTGCTGCTCTGGCTGCTTCTTTATGTGAGTGGGTGTCAAAGAGGCTGTGTAGTTGTAAAACTCTTTTGGGACTGGCCAGAGCTAAACTCAGAGGTCTTTAAGATGTCTAGCTTCACTGGAACACCACCTTTTCTAGCTTGGAAGACCTGATTCTTATCTATGCAAAGCCTTTAAAAGAGACCACAGAAAGCTGCACTGCACACTGTATGAAATGTTGGTGTGCTGGCTAAATAAACAGATAATACAACTGGACATCTTTTTGATACTTGATGAAATGTGACATTATCTTGGATTGGCTGTTGTTTCATGATCACATTTTGCTACCGCTTGAGGACGGTGTTGGGAGACTGAACTGGAATGGCAATGTGAGGCCTGGCTTCTTTTTTTCAGTGTGATCTTCGGCGACTTGGTTAGGAAATGATAGTGTCTATTTCGTGCTTAAACCAGGCAGTATTAACTGTCTGAATTGTCTTATGGGAGCTTTTACTTTCACTGTACGTTTTCCTTGTAGACTGACTTTTATCTGACTGTGGGCTCTGAAATGCGGACTTTCTGTTACTGTGAGATTGTAGCTCTTATCACTGGAGTGGTTGCCTTGGCAGTCTTCCTGTAAGCAACAAATGAAATAATTTTCCACATATTACTGATCTGGAAACCATTGAGGAAACTTATTTGTATTTTGCAGTCTGCCTGTTTAGTGAGATTTTTCAGTTTGTTTTCAGTACACATCTTTACTGCCCTGGATGCAGGTAGGAGCAAAAGGTACTCAGAAAACTTTGGGTTGGCTATTTAGAATAAAGTTTGAAGTCCAAAGCACTGCATATCCCTCTCCTGGTCTTGTGTGTTCTGTTGAACTGAACACTAATATTCACCAGAAAATCCTAAATACGTGTGTTGCAAACACCTAAGTTTTTTTTTCAGTTTTCCTTGTCTTTCTGGGTGACATTTGGGCAACTCCAGCAATTAGGCACATGCAGTTTTTGTGGTTTGCAGGATCATTTATCTCAGCTTACTCTTCCTGTAGAATCAAGTTGCACTAGCAAAAAAAAAAGATGCTTTTTTTGAATTGCAAGTCATAGCTGTAGCCTCCTTTCCGTTTCTGTGGAGCTTGCTTGTTGAGTTCTGTACCATCAGCTAGAGAAGACAGTGCCTTTCTGTTACATCTTGTGTTCACCGGCCATCGCTGCCTTCAGAAGTGAGTCTGTTCCTCTGTTCTGCATTTGACATATTCAGAAGAAGAAGGAAGATGAAATGTTTTTGTGTTTGCACAGCAGACTGCTTTTGGTGGTTGTCAATCTCTTTGTGCCTTTGGAGAAGGGGGGCAAAGGACATGGGGAAGGTGGTAAGATGCAGGTAAAACTGCTCATGCTGTTAGTTGGCTAAATGAGTTTCATTCAGGTGTCTATAAAGGAAGTCTCAAATCAAGAGGAAGAAGCAGAAAGAAGGCAGTGGAAGGATGGAAATGAAATCAGTTGTAAAATTCATTAATTACCATGAGCAACAGTACTGACTTTTTTGATACTGAGCATTCTACTTGATGAATTTTGCATTGTTAAATTTGTATATGGGATCAGAGAAAAAGCTTGGAGGACGTGTTAAACTTCAGTGCTGTTTTCTCTCTGATTTTGTCATGCTGGAGAAAACAATAATTGAATGAACAGACTGGGCACCTCTGTGCCTGAGTACTGCTTTCAGCTCTGATACTGACTCTCTTGGTAACTGGCTTTGGCAGGAACCATCAGACTCGCATACCTTATTGAGTTGATTCTGTTTTTTGGAGTGCGTTTTGGTTAAAGAAGTCTTTGTGATGCTTGGCGCTCCTTGAAATCAGTCTGCTTAGGTAGGGATCTCAGACCAAGTTACTAGGCTGTGAATGTGTGGTTCCCTACTTGATTGTGCCCCTTATCTTTGGTGTTAGAACTTGCGACATTATCAGTGCTGTGGGATTGCTACTGTAACATCAGTGCTGAGGGACTGAAGCATAGCTGACTAGTTTGGCCTGGCTGCACGGTATGCTACTTAGTGGCTTTTTCCTTACTTGAAAACCTGACTTGTAGCTTTATAAATAGTTTTAAACATAATTCTTTTCCTCAGTCTTATTTCTGCCACGTTTTTCTTTTCAGCCATTGTATATCTGCATGGTGAAAATTAACTATTTTTTCCCTGTCTCATCTGGTTAGTTTTCAGCCACACTGTGCCCATGCTGCGTCATAGCATGGGTTCTGTGCAGAAAGAGGAAGGGGCGTGTGGCAGCAGGGGATGGAAGTGAAGTCTGGAGTACCCCTCTGCTGGCAGCCTGGATGCCTGCCCAGTGCAGACAGCTACATAAGCATGGCTCAGCGCAATAATTAAGGAAACAGGAAACAGGGACTTACCACAAAATGATGAGTCCCAAGGTGGACTTTTTGTTTCAGCTCCAAAGCTCTCTATATACTCTGTTTAAGTATGTGTCTTGCTTTTCTGCCTCACAGAACCTATTTCTTTGGGTTCCTGATTAAGTGTTTACTGAGTTGGTGTTAGGCCTATTGCATGAGTGAAGCAGAAAGATGCTAAATCAGACAGGATGAGTTCTTGCCTTGTCCTGTGCAGCTGGAAGACTGGAGGAGGTTTGACAGGACTGCTGGAAAGACCCAAAGCTGTACACAATGGCTCTGCATTGATACTGTGGGCTCACCTTGGCTTTTATCACCGTCGATTTGTGCCCATCCAGCTGCGGGTCATCTCCAGCTTTGTCAGTTTTTACCAGAGCCAAATTGATACCTGTGTGGGGGTCGTTTTTGGTTATTTCATCAGTACAGCACTAGTCAGTTGGCTGCTGTGTTGCCCACAGCTGATGGGCTAAGGGGAGGTTTAACAGTGCAGATGGTGGCTGGATGAGGACAGGAGCTTCCTTGTGTCATAGCAACACCCATGTTAGCATCCACAGGGCTGTGCAGAACATTGGGTTGAAGCGGAGAACTAGTTCAGCAGGCAGCAGCTGTCTTTATGTAGGATTCAGCTTTCCTGCTGCATTAAAGTCAGCCCTGCCATTACAGCTAAAAATCTTTCCACTTAGTAATAACAGATTCTCATTTTGTTTGGTTTGGTGTTTAGTTGCCACTACTGGTGATGTTGGAAGCTGCTTGTGGTTGCTGTGGTCTGCTTGGAGCTCTTCACTCGAAGGTTATGTCTTTCCACCCATAACACTGTCTTCCTCTTTCCAGGGTGTTGCATATGAAGAGCTTGCCCAGGACAGCCATAGCAATGTTGGTATTAGTTATCTCAACACAGGTGTCACCCACCAAAAATGCAATTTATTTTCATCACCACAATTAAAAACAGCTCAATAGGTAAGAATTTTCAAGGGAGAAAAACTGAAAACAGTATTTGACTATCCCATGCAAAACATAGCTCCGGTCTTTCATAAATGTTTCTTGACTGGCTGAAAATATTGCCTGTGCTGCCATCTCAACAGATACAGTTTTAACACTGACAAAAGTGTGAGAGAGATCTTTGTTCAAGCAGTCACAGAATAGGCCACGTTCATCCTTCTAAGTTTAACGTGTCCATATCAGCAAGTGCGGCTTGCTTGTTGAGACTGAGACTAAAGGATTATTATAGCTCTTTTCCAAAAGCTGTCTTTAGCCTTAAGTCTTCAAGTGCCAAAGACTGTTCTGAGTGCCTTTTTTGCTTGCTAGAGCATACAAGTAATTTCCCTTATTACTATTCTGTTTTGAATTCAGTCCCTTGGTGCAGTGCCTTTATGTGGATTTGAAGAAGTCTTTCCCTTTGATCTGCCTAGGGATTATTAATTCTCTGTTATAATTAATGGAGGCTTTGTCTTTCTCCTTCAGTCTTTATCAAAAGATTTCAGAGCCTTTTGTAAATGTTAAGCGATTTGAAATGCAGCAGAGGCTGGTGAGCTGTGTGTGTGGTTTGTCCCTAGAAAAGAGACAAAGAGTCTCAGTGTATCTCCACGCACTGTGCTTGGGGATAGTTTGACATGTGCCAGTACAACAGCCTTCTTGGAAAATGTCAGTTTTTGCAAAATTCTCTCTCTCTCTCTTTTTTTTTTTTTTTTTTTTTTTTTTTTGTATGTTGGCTGCTCCATCAGGAGGAATTGTCTGGTGTGTACATCCCTCTGGAGGTGTGAGCAAAGGAGTGTTGTGCCACTGGTTTGCGTGGGGTAGCAGTGGAGTTTTGTATTTACTCTCCTGTTTGCATGTCATTACCCGAACTCTAAGGATACAAGTTGCAGGCAGGCGAGTGGCTGGTTGAAAAAGTGCCCCTGGTCCTGGTTGTGTCTCTGTGAAGAGCAGTAAGACTTTGGGAGTACGAGAAATGCTTTCTGTGCACTGCTTGTTGTACAGTCCGTGCACGTTTCCCTTCTGCATGCTGCTTGTACCAAAGAGGATGACAGTTACTTGAACAAGTCATGAATAGTAGAGCCAAGAATAACAAACCAGCCTCATAGCTTTCAAAGTTAGGGTTTAATCATGAGCTGAAAGTATAAAATGTAAAAGCTGTGGTCCAGCAGTGCTGAGGAGCCAGCTCAGCGCTGGTTGAGTTAGAAGGGAAGCGCTGTACCCGGAGCCCTGTGATGGTTCTGTGGCAGCTGCTGCTTTCTGTGGGGGAGGCTGAGCCCTGCAGTCAGAAATAACCAGGGCTAAAATTAAGTAGCATTTGCTTTTGTAAGAGGCTGAAGCTTGTGGTCAGCTTTTGAATAGCAAAGCAGAGACTAGTAAAGACTTAAGAGGTAAACTGCGCTGTGCCCTTATAAATATATATATATATAAATATATATTTTAATTAGACTAGAATTATTAAGTTGAAGGTAGAAAGGATGAGATTGTTGCCATCGGTTTGCTCCTTCTTAAAAAGGAAAAAGCAGAGACTTCTTTCAGTGCTCCTGCTGACTTTAAAGGTCATTTTCCTACTGTGAGAGATGCTTGACAGCCATGGTGCTGCTTCCAGCCTCCTGCAGCTGATTGCTGGTGTTCTGTGCAGTTTGCATTTAATCCCGTGCACCAACACAGCCTGCCTGGCTTACAGATGTAGTGCTCCTTTGCATGTGTGTATGCAATCTGCTCGTTATATTAATTTTTTTGGAAAGGCCAGCACAGCTCCAGCCGTGACAAAATTGTGTTGACTGCTGGTACTGCCAGGGACTGTTTAAACTTCAGAGAGCTGCCAGGAGCCCCTTGCTGCTTTCCAGGAGACTGGTAGAGAAGTGACCTTTTTCTTCCGAATGTGAATTTCTGGATGAGGGAGATACTTGGGGCTTTGGCTGAATGCCTTGGCCACTTGCCCATCCGTCACTGCATTTGGACTTTACTAGTAGTGCTGGCTGTCAAGGGCCCAAAGGAGTTGGGAGGACTAGCCTGATAATTGAGCTCAGAGTGGGGATCCCAAGCCAGACATGTGGGAGGAATCCAAGCTAGTTCTGCCAGAGCTCTTTCCAAGGCACCGTCTTTCTGGACCTATATTTACACCTGGGTTCCCCTGTGGAGGTTCACAGCTCAGTCATTAGACTCTCAGCCAGTGTTACCTTAAGGCTGTAAGCATTTAGCAGAGCCTGTGCTGGGAGTCAAGGTGGGGGCACACTGTCTGTGGGCAGGGGACCATTCCTTGAGTGCTAGGGCAGCTCACAGGAGATCTGCTGGCATGGCTGAGTGATGTCTGCTGTGGCATGCTGTGCTGGTGGAGCAAACAGCCTGGCCCGGAGCAGAAGCTGAGTCTGCTGGGACCAGTCTGGGCTAAGCGGTCACAATCCCTGACTGTGCTCCATCCCCTGCCTCTGCTGTTGTCCCTTACTGCAGGTTTCCTGATTGCCCTGTAAAATGGAATTATTGGGCTTTAGGGAAGGATGTTTGCTGTGGGTCTCATTTGGGAGAACAGACAAAGAATTGCTCCAGTGCAACAGGAGAAAACATTTCTTGCAGGAAAGGGCAGAGGAAAGGAAGAGGATCTGTGAATGGGAAGGTGGATAGCAGGCAAGGAACAGCAGCAGTACCTCATGTGGGACTAAGTATAAACCTTACAGTAAAAATACTGTTGCTGGTAAGTTGCAGAGCCTAGTGTTTGCCAATCTAGCCACAGGAAACTCTTTGCAGAGAAAATGCAAAAAATGCTATCTGTGGAGGGCTGTTAGTGTCCTTGCCCTAGGCAGCCAGCAGCCAGCCACACCAGGCACTCAGCCATCTGCAGAAGTGACAGGGAGAGGGAAGATTCCTTGCTGGGAGCTAGTCTCTGGGTTCCCTTCTCCTGGCGCCTGCCTCCACCTGACAGCTGGGAGCTATCGGAGTGCCTGCTCCTATGTCACTGGGCCCAAATTAACGAGGCGTTGGCAGCCGTGAGGTGTCAGCCCCTCGTCCAGTTGCCACTGCCCCTTCAGCACTCAGCCCATCCGTGCCATTTGTCTGCAGATGCGTGCGACAGACGTCTGGGTGCTGGAAGGGCCAACATGGCAGGGCTCCTGTGTAAGCGGCGCAAAAAAGGAGGTATGCGAGATTGCATTTCCAGCAAGAATCTTTTCCTAAGCTAAGGAGGTGGCATGCAGGCTCTCTGTAATATGGGCTCTCTGGGCAGCAGGCTTTGGGAGGCTCGCTGCTGATGCAGCAGAGCAGGATGCTCTGGTCCTGTTGTAGCAGAGCCTCGCTGGGTCTGAAGGCAAGTATGAGGGTTTTATGTGGCTCTCCACGTTGTGATGGGGTGTTGAGGGAGGAGGCTTAATACACACATCCATATTGATGTTGTTTTGTTGTTGTTTAGTAAATAGTTAGGAACAAGATATTTATGTTAGGAAGGGTTCTTCTTGATATTTAAAGCAAAATGAGCAAGTATATCGTAATGGAACTTTTGGGAATAAAAACAGTTCAGCTGCATTTAAAAGTCTTATGTCTTAGATGCATGCAGTAATTTGTTTCTGTAGCATACCATTCACGGCCTTGAGGAGCTTAGTAAATCTCTTCTGCATCTGTAGGACACTAGGTACACTGATGCTCTGATCTTACTAAACGCTTGACATTCACAGATGGCAGAAATGCTCTCAGAATGAAAAGAAAGGTACGTCTAGAAAGAAGCATGATTTTAAGTGGAATTTGGGCATTTATAGCCATAAGAAGGATTTACAATTTTTCACCTCTGATATCCAGTTTCCACATAGTTTTTCTTATGCTTTCTTGTGGCTGTATTCCTGTTGGTGAGTCCTGTAGGAGCTGCTTGAGGGAGGAAGGCGTAGTTGAGAGTGTGCAAACAGGCAGGGTAAGGCATGCTTTGAAAGCTCTTTGGCCTGGTGACTGAGGCTGCTTAGCTCCCCGACCTTTGGAGAGCTTTCCCAAACTAAGAATGAATGCACAAAAGGGGCAATTAAATGTTTATTTAACAATGACGTTTAATCATGTGATTAAATCTCAGCCTGCAAATGCTGTGTTTGGTTTGCAGTTGTGAACTTTCCTCTGCTCCCCTTGCAAAAGGTGTGCAGTGTAGAGAGCAGGCCATGCACAAATGCTTTTAGCCAATGCTTACACAGAACTGTTACTTAATGAATGAGTTACTGCAGTCTCTTTGTATCTCCTGCTTCAGATGCATGTATGTGTAAAGGTTCACTGTAAGTTGTTGTTTTCTGAGTTTAGAGGGAGGTAGACTTCTGAGAGCATAAAAGTACTATAGCTCTACTTGTACTTTTCTTACTGTTAAGACCTATGATACTAAGCAATTGGTATTTATACACAAGTTCAGTTCCTCCCACGTGACAATATGTAAGGAGGTATTTTGATATCCTTCTTGATGATGCAGGGTACCGTACTGACTTGTCAAACTGAGAGCTGTATGCTTGGGAGTGTGAAAGATTCCAAATCTGTGTTCACCAGACCATGCTACATCTGGCAATGCAAGAATTAAATATATTTGGTAGGATTCTCTGAGGCTTTTAATGAAGACGGTAGCAAATAGTAACTCTTGGTGTTCTGCAGTTGGAAAAAGTGGTGATGAGTGGTGGTAGTGCTAGCAGAAAATGGGTTAGATTTTACAGTTAACTGTCTGCTCTAGATCTGTCCATTCTGCAGACAAAGCTCATACCTCTTCCTTTTGGAGAAACAAGCAGTCTGACATTACTTTTATGACAGAATTGAGTTTCTTGCAAAGTATTTTCAGCTGGTAGACTGGTGACTTGACTCAGTTTAATAAGAAGCTGTAGGTGGGTGTTTCTTAGATTTTATTTTCCACTGCAGCTGCAGTTCTTCATTTTGTAAACTTTGGGTTCATTTTGAAATGGATCTACAAGATATTTGCTCTTATTATGTCTCTTCTACCTCCTCACATCTGAAACTTTGCATTTATTTCAGACTGTCTTTCTATTTTTTCCTTCTCCTCAGTGAGTGACCTGCAAGAAGAAGGTAAAAATGCTATCAATGCACCAATGAACCCAAGCGCTGTGGACATCCATCCAGAAGATACTCTCTTAGGTACAGTATGCTACAGACCTTGACTATGCAATTATTAATGAAGGTGGCCACTGTGACCTCGTATTGATTGCTTTGCTGTTGATTACACATTGCTCAGCTGAAACTGAGAGAATTGAGAACTGTTGTATGTCAGTTGTAGACTTGAAACTAGAAAGGGTAAAATGGAATTTAAAAAGCAGTGCCAGCTGTGCAGGTATTCTTGAAGTAGGTAGTTTACAAGAAAATTGACTTGCTCAATGAATTTGCAGACGATTTCCATTCTTCTCTGATCATCTGGAAAACAAACCGAAAGTTGCAATTTTGTGAAGAATTAGATGGAAAATAGTGCTGGGATTGTCTGCTTAAGAGT
The DNA here is from genome assembly GCF_002078875.1 of Numida meleagris. NCBI lineage: Eukaryota > Metazoa > Chordata > Aves > Galliformes > Numididae > Numida > Numida meleagris. Next base: position 70,105,162 of record NC_034409.1, read on the forward strand.
TGCTTCAGTTTCATTAACCCATGGTCCAAGGGCATCCCTCTCTTTATGCTTCCTCACAGACGTCTTCCTTTGGTAAAGAAAAAGTATCTTTCCACATATAGTTGGGGAACTGAAGGATCAACTCACAGAAAGTCTGTAGCAGAAGAGTGTGTTGGGGTTCCTATGGAACCATTAAAGTGCCTTGACTCAAAGTATGCTCTTCACTGTCCTTAAGTGCTGGATGCCATGCTCTTATTTTAGTTACTTCTGCCACTTTGTAAGTGATAGTGCAGCAAAATGGGATCTGATAAGGAACAGATCAGCATTTACGATGCTGAAATCAGTAATTAAATATGATTAGGATGAAAATATACATCTAGAATTCTATGATTCTATATGTAAAGCAAGGAATGCTTTGTAGAAAGAATGTAAGTATTCAAATTCCAGTTCCCCTCCCCACCAGGTCTCTTAAAGAGTAGCAGCATAATTTAATAGAAATAGGAATTGTATAAAACTTACTGGAAGAAATAACTTTTTTTTTTCCTTTCCTGACAATGTATCTCTTAATGTACAGAATTAGTTGAAGCAAGCTATCATGGAGGCAAACAATAAAACCAGTTCAGAAGGCCTCTCATGCAAAGCCATGACAACTGGTGATCCTTAAGGAAAACTTCATGGTGAATTGTATACTATTATGGGTCAAATCTTGTTCAGGATTTCAGTTAGCAGCTTTCTGGGTGTGTAGTGGGTGTCACTTCCTTACAGCTAGACTTCTTGACTCATCCCAGGGAGTAATGGGGAAGTAAAGGAATGGTGGGGGGGGGGAAGGGGGTGAAGCAGCAGAAAAAAAATCATGTTTCTCTGTAGGTTTTGGGAAATTTGCGGTGTGTGGATAGAAGGGCCTTATTTTTTTTTGTAAAGAATAGGGACATTGCAAAATACTGAACCCAAATGGCTGGGAAAAACCCAAGGTAACACAGTTAGGAGGTATAGTTTATCTTGTAGCTATGAAATGTGAGTATTATATTTGTCATCTGAGAGTAATGAAGTTAACACTGTAAGACCAAAGTTGCCATAAGACTACCCATTGGCTAGGGAAGGGATTGAAATGCTGCTGTAAGAGCAAGGCACTGTAGATTATGATGAATTATTGTTAGATTTTAAAGAGTTCTTTTATCCAAAATAGCAATGACCTGACCTGTGGGCACAGCAAACACTCATTCTGCTTTGTTGTCACACAGGAAGGAATTGGGAAACCAAACAGAAAATAGAATTCTGTATTGCTTCTCAAGATAAACTTAGGAGTTCTGTAGATAATTTAGTGGGCAGTGTTTGCTGTCCCCTTGAACAGATCTAACCTCGATCACAGCTGTCAATTGACTACTAAATGAGCAGGGAGAGGTCTACTACTTGCAAGCAAGCAGCAAAATTTAAAATACAAGACTTGCTCCAGGTGTTTCTTAAATATTAATATCCATATCTACAGGAGCATTTATACATGCATGTGATGTATCTGTCCACACATGCTTTTGTGAAGATAATTCTGCCACAGATTGGTTGCTCGTTAGCCTTAGTGAGCTTAAGCTGACTTTGCTACCAGTTGTTCAGTATTGAGTCATCCATCCTAAATGTTAATCTTTACACTCTTGCCTCTTGTGGTTGTCTTGCTGGCCACTGGGGAGCATTTCTCACATCTTTCCATCTCACAGTAATGGAAGAGACTATTCACATGAAAAATGTATTTTATGTTCCTCCTCCAAAAAGAAGTTGAACTGATGTAAGTTCAGGTCATTTTCATTTTCTAGAAGTTAAACAGTTCTTACACCCAGGGCCATGTGCATGTGACCCTTGCTATGTGCTAGGTTTCAGGGAAGCAGAACTTGGAGACACAAACTGTCAGCCCAAGTCTCAGCAGCTGTAGTGTCATAATCTTGCTTTGCTCTTCAAGGCAGTGTAATTTAGTGAGGTTTTTTTAAAAAACAAATTATATACAAATTGAGGAGAGAGAGGAAAGTAACTGACTGCCCTTTTTGGCATGTTAATATTAGCACGCCCCACAAAATGTAGAGGATGGTGATTTTTTTGATGTATTCTGAGCTGGAGAAGGTCAGTGGAAACAGTCGTATTTTAGGAAGTTATTATCTTTCTGTGTGTCTAAAAATGCTTAACACTGATCACTGGATATTCCCCTGCCAGCATGATGACTGGACACAGTCATTTCTTAATCAGCTGACAGGCCACTTCATGCGCAGTAATTGTTGCAGTATTTCAGCTGTGTACATTTGTTCTAATTAGTTTCCCATTTTACTTGGACAGAGGAGAATGAGGAACGCACTATGATTGATCCTAACTCAAAAGAAGACCCTAAGTTCAAAGAACTGATCAAGGTAGGATATTTCTTAAAATCTTAAACTACTTAGCCAAAGTCATTTACAAGCTGTTTACCAAGTGTATAACTAAGGAGGAACAATTCATTACTGAAGTCTGCCTTCGAAAACTGAAGACACAGACAAGGATGGTATTGGTAAGACTAAAAGCAGCAATAAGAGAAACAAAAAAAAGGCTGAATGTCAGAGTGCCCATGGTAGTTATGGAGTAAAGCTCTACTGCCCATTTATACTCTTGTGATTATTAAAGTGAGGATCAGAGCTTAACTTGGATCTAGCTGCAGGTCACTGCACATAAACGTAGGTTCCTTATCTCTATGAAAACAAGAAAGGAACCTTGGAAAGCATTAGAGAGATTTCAAGGAAGGCAAAAGTCAGACCAAAGTGAGCAAGCGCATGGTAGGGGATGCTGGTATTTTTCTTGCCCTATATTCTGTTGTATCAAAAAAAAAAAAAAAAAGCAGCAAAAGAGAAAAGGATGCTCTCACGTATTGTTAGTTAAAGCCATTAAGCCATTAGAATTTTTCATCTTCCATATTGAGTAACATGCTGGTCTCCAGGGCATGGACAGAGACCAACAGGTGAGCAAACTGATGGACAACTTAGGCTAATTATGTGCACTTTCAAGCCATTGTATATGCAAAGAAGAAGGCATTAAGCTAAACAATGATCTGCTCTTCCATGGGAGCTTGCTAACCTAGCTGTAGCTATGTGGGTCTGAAAACTTTGGATAGTGTGTCCATCTCCAGATAGAGTGAGCTGTGACACATTCATTTCAGGAAACTGTGTTCACTCTGCCTACAAGCAAATGCTTCACTGGATGTCTCAGCAAACTGTTAATCTGATAAATCTTTAAAACAAGCGGAATGATTTGTTATTAACATTACAAGGATGTGTTTAGGATTACAAAACCACATCAAAAGGAGTTTAGCAAGGAGCTGTGCTCAAATTTTCTTTGTTATTCTAATTTACCTGGAATGTGTTCTGTTTTTAAATTAGGTGAATTTGCACATTCTTTTTTTTCATAAATACCCAAATCCATTAATTCTTCCAAAAGGTGCAGAGGCCTTCCACCACTCTTTCAAAATACACTGTGGTTTTGTTGCTAATAGAGCAGAAATGCTATAATGAATAATTCAGATGAACAAGAGTTGTTGCAGTAAAGAAACCAAATGCACTCTGTGATGCAGGAGACTTGATAGTGAAATCATCACTGCTTTAAATTGAAAGTTTTGCTATTGAATTTAATATGAGGTGGTGAGTTTTCCCTGGATGTCGTAGTCTATCAAGGTTATATTTTTCGTTTTTGAAAGGCTGAAAACCTTCAGCAGGAGTGAAAATAGGACCTAGAACCTGAGTGTTTCAAATGCACTGCAGAATCACGCCCTGGTTCAGTACATCAGTTTGCACTTGCATATAGTGAGGGTAGCTTACTACCAATTAAAGTGGAGCAGCAGATGCAAGGAACCGCATGTAACCTTAGACCGTTTCCTTGAGATCATCCTCCAAGGAAGGAGATGTGTCCTGTAGTGTGCATACTTGAAAAAATGATATAATTTAAGTAACTGATAAACATTTGCTTACCTCCCAGAGCTTTTACGGAAGCTTAGCAGAGAAACATTTAACAGTGTCAGGGTGAATCTGTATAGGCAAGGATAGGTTTATATTATGTTGGCAAAACCTATTTTATGCCACAGAATAGGAATAATTCCCTCTGTACTCAGCCCTGGTGAGGCCCCACCTTGAGTACTGTGTCCAGTTTTGGCCCCCTCACTGCAAGAAAGACATTGAGGCCCTGGAGCGTGTTCAGAGGAGGGCGATGAAGCTGGTGAGGGGTCTGGAGCACAGACCTTATGAGGAGCAGCTGAGGGAGCTGGGATTGTTCAGTCTGGAGAAGAGGAGGCTCAGGGGAGACCTTATCGCTCTCTACAACTACCTAAAGGGAGGTTGTAGTGAGCTGGGAGTCGGCCTCTTCTGTCTCGTAACTAGTGACAGGACGAGGGGGAATGGCCTCAAGTTGCGCCAGGGGAGATTTAGGCTGGACGTTAGGAAACACTACTTTTCTGAAAGAGTGGTCAGGCGCTGGAATGGGCTGCCCAGGGATGTGGTGGAGTCACCGTCCCTGGAGGAGTTCAAGAAAGATTTAGATGTGGCGCTGAGGGACATGGTTTAATGGGGTTATTGGTGGTAGGTGGATGGTTGGAATGGATGATCTTGTAGGTCTTTTCCAACCTAGCTAATTCTATGATTCTATGATTCTATAACACACACACACACACACACACACACACACACACACAAAACAAAAACAAAAACAAACAATTTATTCTTTATTTTGTGTTCCTCAGTTGTTAAGTTTTCCAGGAGCCCCAGTGCTAGACAAGAATTAGCCACATTAAGTGCTACACAGCAGCAGCCAATAGAAGAGACTGTGGGCCCCACAGAACTTGAAATCAAAGATCTCATGGAATAACAAGGAGTGAGGAGTTGAATAGATTGAGGTTTTTATAGTTTGAACTGGTTCTATGTCTTTTCCCCTCTAACGGAAATGTGTCAATAGCAGAAACAGAGCCTGATGCCTTTTAAAATTTGGCAGTATGACTTAGTTTCATTGGTGCCAGCCCAAATCCTTTTCAACACCGTAGTATGACATGCCAGTGGTTTGCCATCACTGATTTTGAGTGTTTCTGTTCCCCTGTCAGTCACATGCAGTTGGGGTAGGTGGAGCTCAGGGCAAATATGAAGCAGAGATATCTTTTGCTGACACTGCTGTGATATCTCTTTGTTTCCACAAAATATTGTTTTAATTTCTGCTAGGACTGGTGCCATAGGAATTATATGCATAGTGGATTAATCAGTGCAAGCTTTTGTGAGCATTTGGAAGTGATTTTGACAGAGCTGTTGGGAGAAAAGCTGCGTACCATTGTGGTAATGCAGAAACCAAAGGAAAAAAAAAGAACACCTCATTTCTCATTTGTATTAAAGCAGATATACTGTGAATAACCTCACTGAAGACTGCTTAATTAGGGTTGCAAAAATACATACGTTAAATCTTCTTGCACATATGAAAATCATCAGTAACTGAAGTTATGCCTTAAAATGTTGTTTGTTATCATCCCTTACTGTATTGTCACTGACAGCTTGTCAATATGAAGTGATATCTTCTGATGTGTTCAAATAAGTTCCCTCTGTGGCCAGCAGCCTTTTTTCCATCACTTCATGTGCCTGTGTGTAAATACAGTTTGGGGCATGGCTAAACACACCCAAAGCTGTAAATTCAAGTCAGGGAAAGAGAGGAGTTGTGTTTTAATTTATATGTATATGTATAAATAATTTACTCGGAAAGCACTCTATTTCTGGTGTCTGAAATGTGTGAGCTTATTTTCCTCATTGTCACGTATTTGACAAGTGACAAATGGCCAAGGTTTCAAGTATAACTAAATGAAACCTTGCTTCCTAAAAGCTCTTGAGTCTTCTTTTAAAATTAAGCCTACTCTCTGCTTTCAGGCCTGGCAGTGCTTTGTGTATAGTCAGTAGTTTCCAAGGCCAAATATGAATTGTTGATGCTTATTTCCATTTCAACCCTAAAGTCAGTTAAGCTTTTATGCCTTTGATCTGTGCTTTCCAATTCTCCCAGAAGTCAAGGGCGAAATTAGGGTTTTCTTTTCTTGCTGTTTTGGTGAGTGGGTTTCCTGTTTTCCCATTGTGGCAGATTCATTCATGTAGTTTGCTTTGTTTTTTCATGTTATTCTTTGCTGTGGAGCAGTGGCCATGGGGTCCTTACGCCCCTGAACTCTGCAGATTAACTCTGAGTGTGCCTTACCGCTATGGGAGTAGTCAGCCTGCAGAACAAAAGCACTTCACAAAGTTGGTGAAGTTTGATGTAAAAGCCCATCTTGCATGAAGTAAAAACCAAATTGCCAGGCAGAAGACTCATTTTTCCTTCTAGATTTCTACCACTTTTTTATTTCATCTGTCTCCCTCATGGCAAAGTTCAGTTTTCAGTTCAGTGTTTAGTAATGCACCATTGTTGATTTAATCAGACATATGCATTTGGCCAAAAATGATGTAATAAGTGGATGTGTCAAAATTGAGAGCACCACTGGAAATTTTAGAACTATAAACGCACATGTCTGAGCATTTGACGCAGTTCTGAGATACTTTCTGTGAGTGTGGATCTGCATGAAAGGGCAGGCATGGTTTTCAGGACATGCGAATATTACATTGAAGTTTTAAAATCAGTGCTAATCCCAGATACACAGAAAAGCAGATTTTTTTAAACGTATGATCTGGCTAAGAGACATAAGCATCTCTCTGTACCTGTATGATGCTTTGTGAGTCTCCGAGTACTGACCAAAGTGAGCCTCAGGTGTACAGAAGATTGCTAGCAATGTGCCGGATCTGGTGGTGGCTTCATCAGTCATGACATGTAAGGAGAGGCATAGTGTTGGGGCTGACACTGGGACAATGGGCTTTGCAGTGAAGCTTTTCCTCAGTTTTGCAGTGTACCTCTTTACATCTCTTAGTGCAGCAAATATAGCCCTAACTTAGTTGAGCATATTCTCACACACAGGAAAAACTCTGTCTGCTCCTTAGGTCTGCTTCCCACCAAGTACTCCATGCCTGTGTCAAGTTGTTTAGATTTTTAGACATTCAGGTTATTGGAAACTTTCAGCTTCTGTCTTTGCATGAAGGAGCAGCTACAAAGAGCTGGAGCACTGACTTTCCATGAGAAAAGAATCAGAAAGTATTTCTCTGTGTTAGTCATTTCAATAAGCAAAACGGTGCTTTATGTCCCTTGCAAAAGTTAAAATAGAAATAAAAATAAGAGCAGAAAGATTTTCCAGGCTCCTAATTAAGACATGATCAGGAAATTAAGAGGTAAGACGGTAAATTCTGGGGAGGTTGTGGGTTGTGTTTTTTTTAACTGCAACATTTGTCAGTCTTCCAGTGCTGTAAAAATACTTGGATTTTTTTTTTAATATAATTTGCAAATTCAATTTCCTACCAGAGCTGGATCTGTAGTGTGAGTACTGAAAAAGCTAGAACGTTCTTTGGGATATTTTTCTTTCCTTCAGGTGTTACTTTATTAAAACAATGAAATAACTATGGCTAGACCTCTTACAGTTTGTATTGTTGGAATGTAATTTTTGTCAAATGTTTTTTCAGTGTTAAATTTCTCAGAGACATTTAAGTAGTACATAATGTAAGTATTTCCCTTTTTTTAATAGCCTCGGTTTCAGATAGTTTAGCACCCCAAGTCTTCTTCAAAAATGGAAATCCGGCATCTTCATATTAGGATTTTATTGCGATTTTGATTGTCATGTGATAGATAGAGCAAGTTTTCAGCTATGTAGTGCTATTTTTCAACATAATCACCACCACTAGCTATGCATTTTCACCAGCAGTGAACAAGAAGAGTCTGCATGCTGCACTCATAAAAATCTGCATGGCTGTCCAGAATGTGGCTTCCCTTTCACACTGCTGTTGCCACTGCTGATATGCACCATGTGCCACCTTACTGTGCTCACATCCACTGTTTGGTCTCCGTAAACTTTCAGCAAGCATCGATGAATGTCAATGTATGCTTTTTTTCCATGTGGAATAATTCAGTGACGCACCTTTGCTTCATAGGCACTTCCGTGTCAGACGCCATCTTGTCAGACTGCCCCTCTGCTGCCATCTGTCACACAACAGCAAAATGTAACAGAATGCTGGTGGGAAGGTTAAATCTCTTCTGCTATATCACCAGCATCTGCCTCTGACATCACAGACCAACTTAATAACATAGGAGGCATTACTTTTAAAGCCACCCTTGTATATGAAGCAAATAAAAAAATAGAGCTTTTTAATTGAGGCACATTACTTCAGGTGGCTCTACTTGTATTTTGTACATCTGTGATTGGCAATAATCTTCTCCCCGTATGAGTCAAGGATTTAGCAATACATCTTGACATCTCTTCCCACAGAACTGTATTATTTCACAAAAGTCATTTAATTTTCCAAATAATAAATAGGAGGAAAACACTACTACCAACTTCAGTCAGTGCTTTTTTTTTTTTTTTTCTCCCATAACTGTAAGTTATTATCTTTGGCACCTTGAAGACTTAACTCAGTTCCTTTTCTTTAAAAAGGTTTTTTTATGTTTGTTCTTGTTTTGCAGATAGTTATGGTTGTCAGTGTGTGGGGACTGTTGCCTACATATATTGCAGAATGGTTATCAGGCCCAGCTGACCAAAATCTTAATTCCAGTATTTTGTAGTACCTGAAGATAAAATGCCTAGTCCTGTTGCTTAATGGCAACAGTTTACCTAGTGAGTGTGTTATTGTTAGAGGGAGTGTTCACTCTTGTCCCTCTGAAGCTTTTCTCTGTCCCCCACCATTCGTGTCTACTCAGAGATGACAGTGGGAGTGCTGGGAGCCTACAGGTTCAGGGGACTGTTGTCCTCTCCTGGCAGGCCTGCTGATCTCATAAAACAGGTAAGGCATGGGGCTTGAGACATGGAGAGCAGGTTTGCTAGATATTCGCAAAGATTGTTGCTACAGAGCTACTAGTTACTACTTGCTTTGGAATTAGTGCAATAAGAAGATATTTTAGTGAGAAGAAATACAGGGCACTAGAATTACCATGTTGCCAGACCTGAAATAAAAGCAGTAACAGCAAAAACATTTATTTATCTATTTATCTCTGTAACTTAGGAATACACAATTATAGTTAATTCTTGTTCTGTTTTCTGTTCCTGGTTACTTCCTGAAGTAACATACTTAGGTGTTTTTTAGACATTTCCTTCTTTTTCCTGTACTCCCAGGTTCTAATTGACTGGATTAATGATGTGCTGGTGGAGGAGAGAATCATTGTCAAGCAGCTTGAAGAGGACCTTTATGATGGGCAGGTGCTGCAGAAGCTACTAGGTGAGTTCACACAAGAGAAGAAGGCTCCAGAAAGTGGAAGGAGCCCCACATTAATCCCTTTCAAAGCTGTGGACTGTCACGAGGCTGCGCAGTAACTCTCTGTCTCACTAAGGGTGCAGTTTGTTTCACTGATAGCTACAGTGTCAGCTTCTCATCTGTTCTTCCCAGGCACTCTACCTTTGAAAGGGGAGGAAATTAGGATCATTCTTAGGTAGCTGATTTGTGGACTAGGAATACTCCAGGGAAGTGGTATGTGGCAGAAAAAAAGGTGAAGACATTTGTGTTTACAGTGGAAGGCCAAGCAGAAGCTGTGTTGTCCAAACTTTTGTCTTCGTAGTTTGCTCCTGAAAGCTTTTTGAGCTGAGGGTTTTTTTTGAGTTCATAAAGAATTACTTCTATGAAAAAAAAATTTAAAAAGAAAAAAAAAGAAAAAATGAGAACGCATGACAGCAGGGACATACTCACAATGTGCTCTTAAATGCAAATGGTTCATAAGGGGATATACTTAATTAAGCAGCTGTGATTTTGCAACCTCTTTACATCTTTGTAGTGTGTGCTTGTGCAAGAATCAAAACCGAGAAAAGCTTTTAATGATAATGCAGTGGTTTACAAGGATGTTTTCAGCAAACAAAGAGACATGAAGCTTCAAGTACCCACTGTAGATCCCCACTGTTTCTTGGAGACAAATAAATAAGTTTAAGAGCTGTCTGCCTATGACATGTTTTCAATAGTGGGTTGAGATATGGGATATAAGTGTCAAGGGGGACAAGAGGATTTAGTAATGCTAATTCCATTGGCGGTAACTGAAGCTACTTACTGAATTTTGTGCACATACTCCTGAAATAACATGCCTGCAGTGTTTTGGCAAACATAAGCTTTTAAAATTGGTAAACAACAACTTGTGTGCAATTTTTGTGTGAATAGAAAACTGTTCCAGATTTGGAATAGTGTCTGGTAGCTTATGTCACTGTAAGAGAACTTCCAGATGACCATTGCTCTGATACTGTACTCCTAAATAAAGGCATTCAGAAATGGGAGCTGAAGTCTTTCACTGTTACTTAAATTTCTGTGTGAATTACCTTCCCAGTCTTAACACCAAGGTGTGCACCTTCTTACTGCAGCTTCTCAGGAAGCTCTTTGAAATAATTAGGGTAAGCTGGCACTGCTCTGAGTTCTTTCTGGGGTTTGGGGAAAAATAGTAGAAATGGATTTGCACATTTGTCTCATTGCAGAAGGTGGTAACCAGTGTGTGATGTCAGTCTGATGTCAGAGGATAATAAGAGGGCAAAATGGTACTTTGGATATATACATTCTGTTATTCTGGCAGATGGTAGTTTATTTCATTGGAGCCACTTGTCATTCGGAACTTCAAGAAGTCTGTGCTGTCTGTGGAGGCCATGGTTCCTGCCCTCAGGCCTGCATACATTTAGAAAGTGCTTTGTTGTCCATGCGTACGCGACTCAGTTGGACTTATACAGGAGGAAGGGTGGACATGTAGGTCTTGCAGGCCTGAGACTTTAAGATAGACCCATTTTTCCTTGTGTTCCTCCTCTGGCCTCTGACTGGAGAGTAAATGCTTCTCCCCTGGCCTGAAGCCATCACAGCTCAGCCCCAGTATGGTGTTGTCTCAACATGAATTTTTCAGTGGTATCTTGATTTATTCAGCAAGACTTATTCCTGAATCTATTCATCTTCATGCCCCCTCAGTGATGCAAGATGCAGCAAAGCTCTTCATGCCTGGCGGTGGTGCTCCTGGTGCTTGAAGCCTCACAATTAAGTCAACCCTCAGTTTTGCAACAAAAGCTTCTCTTCTTTCGCCTACAGGAAAGGCTAACAAAGTAGGGTTATTAAACTTTAAGTAGTAGTTACCACTCCTTGCCTGAGAGAGATGTTTCAAGAATATCTGTCTTGATGGACAGACAGAAAGATCTGCCTTGATGAAAGACAACAGCTTATCAGTGGGCTCACTTTGAAGCTGTTTGAAGTAAAAGATGAGCAAATGACTGTCAGACCAATTTAGATAGGGCTCCTTGCTTAGGTGATTTTATCAACTACGTACAAGTAGTGCCAATGAGAGAGGCTGGAGTGGTGTAGTGCTTTTGCTGTCAGGGTAATGGGAAATTAATTTCTGCTTGCTGATTGGAAGTTCATGTGGGCTAAAAATGGATTGGAGCTATAACTTGTGGCCAAAAAATGAATCTTGTAGGATAGATTACTTTTTAATAAAAATCTAAGATCATTTAAAATAACGCTTACGTGTTTTGGCAGCCAGCTTAAAAAAGGCTCACAGACATCCTGGCTAAAGAACTCTTTTTCTTTTTCTTTTTATAATCAAATAATGATAACAAATTCTTAGATTGATAGAAACGATCAAATTGTTGAAAACATTCATGAACCTGCAGACCTCTTCTGTTTGGGTTATTAAAGTGAAGCTGTATTTCTGACATTTAAAAATATATATACAGCTTCACAAGATGTCCAAAAGAAATGTGTTCTTGAACTTGAGACCAGAAATATTTCCACTATTGAAATAGTATATTTTGACAACTTCAGAATGTTTCTCTAGCCCTTCCCATGTTGTGAAAAAAGATTTTGATGAAATACGTCATCTTGTTTTTGTTTTAAAGTCTGGAATACGTAGTTGTTATATGTTCATCCAGTCCTGACTTGCTACCACAGTGAGATTGACCATTTTTTCTCCAGAGTGAAGAGAGAAAAGAGATCAGCAGTTTCTGCTGCTGTGGTGGATGGAAAACTCTATCCCACCTTCCTCAGCTCTTTTCTTTGAGAGAAGGACATTTGACTCCTGAATCTTTGGCAAAGGCCACAGTGCAGAAGAAGAGAAGAGTGACTTTTACAACAAATAATTTTATTATAGAAACAAAGTTGAAATTTTAGTGATGTCATTTTACAAAATAATGCAATATTAGTTCATTTTTGGAAGTGATCAACTATGTGACAATATTATGACAACTTGACAATATTGTACCAGCTTATTTATTTCTTTTAGTCACTTTCAGTAAATCAATATGAATCTGTGACTCTCTTGATGGTTTGAGGAGGTGCACTTTCTTTAGCTTAAATTCGGACCTTTAGCTAACCTGAAGTAGATTTCATTAAGCTGAAGTAAATATCCACACAAGTATTTCCCTTCTTTGTCCTAAATTAACTTCAGTTATCAGAAACTCCATTAAACTGATGGAAGTTCCTTGTGCAGGGACGGCTGTGTTATGCCAAGTGTTTTTCAGCAATGAAAGAAAACAGGAGGCACAGTAAGCATTATTGCTAACTTGCTGCCTGGCTGAAATTTTTTTTTATATTTTACTAAATATTTTTCACCTGATTGGTGAGCATGTTGTGCCAGACCTTACCCGTTTTCTGTCACAGGGTTTATTGGCACTCACACACTTTGATAAAAGGTTTGCTTTCAGTTATTTTGCTTTCTGAGGAAAATCATTTTGTTGGAAAATTTCTAGCAGAACCCAGCTCTGATCCCCACTACTCTGCACTTGCTATTCCCACCCAGCTCCTTTTTCAATCTAGTATTGCTTGTTTCATTTTGTTGTTGCTTTCTTCAAATACAGAAAAATTGGCTGACCGTAAACTAAATGTGGCGGAAGTGACTCAGTCTGAGATTGGTCAGAAACAAAAGTTGCAGACGGTCCTGGAAGCTGTCCATGATTTACTTCGACCCCACGGCTGGACAATCAAGTGGAACGTTGACTGTAAGAACATTTATATGGTTTCTGTATCAGCTTCACAGACAAGGAGTGTGTGATAATCAGTTATTTATTTGCATAGAGGATGTTAGCAAATCCATATGTGGATTGTAACTGGTACCTTCTTCTGGAGCCTTTAAAGATGGGCATACGGCTACGGAATAATTGAAATGCTGTTCCTTTAAGCATATGCTTGTATTAAAAAGTTATTTGTTTGCTTCCTGAATTTAAATCCTACAGATATGAAAAATTCAGCAGTCATTCAATTACTAGAGGGTGATCTAAGCCTTCCGGCCACTTCACTGTCCCATTTAAAGATGTAGTTTCTAAGAGGATGAGCAGAAAGTGCCCCGTGTTCCAGCTTGGCTGGTTATGATCCAAAAGTGAGAATGGAGTTTGAGAAGTTGCTTCACTAAGGTAGTGGATGTTGTTAGTTTTTTACAGCCAGGAAAGCTTGCGTTAACACTCTGAACATCTTCTAAAAGCAGATTTCTCCGGTACAGTGGAATAAAAGTGACCGATTCTGCCTGTTTTTATTTCATTGACTAGAGAGAGAGCCGAAATGACTGGACTCCTAAATTAGTTATGTAGCCTGAAGGGAATTGAATCTAGGCTCTGCTGCCTTTGTTAATTTAGGAAAAGGAAGGAAGAAGGGAAAAAGAAAGAAGATAGTCTTCACATTAGACATTTTTTGTTTCTTCTATTTTTTTCTCAGAGCTGTTTGTTTAAAATAAGATGTCAGTATTCTTTTGTTTGCTTGCTTTTCCCTGCAGCAATCCATGGCAAGAACTTGATTTCCATTCTTCACCTTCTGGTAGCTTTGGCAATGCATTTCCGGGCTCCCATTCGACTGCCTGAACATGTGTCTGTACAAGTGGTGGTTGTACGGGTGAGTGTGAACACGTATGAAAATTTTATCAGAACAATAATTCTCGTATTATTCTGGTTTCATGCTGCTTGTCCTAGTTTTTCAGTGAGCCTCAGTCCTGGGGATGCATTTTGTGTGATTAAATATGATTCCAAGAACATCCTATCTCTAATACGTTTAGGACCACTACATGAATAAATGGCCTAAGTCGCACGAGAGGTGGTTTACATTGGATGTCAGAAAGAATTTCTTCGTGAGAAGGGTGATAAGGCATTGGAACAGGCTGCACAGGGAAGTGATGGAGTTTCAGTCCCTAGAAGTATTTAACAGAGGCGTGGATGTGGCACCTAGGGATGTGGTTTAGTGGTGGACATGTCAGTGTTAGGTGGTGGCTGAACTTGATGATCTTGAAAATCTTTTCAAGCCTAAACGATTACATGATTTTCTATTGCAATATGAAGCTAAAAATGTGATATGATTTTGTATAAAGGAGAATTGTGTTTGTAACTTTTGGCACTTCAGAAAATGTTTTTTTGCCCTGCATTTTTATAGAGCAGCGACTGAAGCACAAATAGCACAGAAAGGAGTTTCAACATGTAGCTCTCCTCAGTCTGGGAAGCCTGTTACTGATGTTGTTTTTCTCCAATGACTTATTATTCAGACATAGATGTATTGTTTTCCTTGGCACACTGGTGGAGTTTCCATCATTTCTTGCACAGCCTTGTGTTTTTGTTAGCTTTCCTTAGATGTGGAGAATAGATTTCATCTGAGGAACCTTGACTTCTTCCCTCCTGCCTTAGATATTGCTATAGTTACTCCTTTCTCTGCTTTGATATCGACAGTTTCCTTTCAGTCTATGAAGACTCTGCTTTCAGAGCATTCCTGCTCTTGCTTTTTATCTTCCCTTCAATTCCAGCTGAAGCTCTCATGGCAGTACAGTCTGCAGTGTGTAAACCCAGCTTTCCTGAACAGCGCTTGCAACAACAGGCAGATCTGTTGCATCTGGCCATCCTCTGATCATGTCATGACTGTTTGCTGTGGTGCTCAGCACTGTTGAGGCAGGTTCAGCTGCTGGTAACAGGCTGAGGAAGTGCCTTCTGTACATGCCACTTGAAGAAGATAAAGTGATCTTGTACTCTGCTTTGCAAATGTGGATACTGTTACAAGATGCAGCTACATCGTGATTGATTAGGCAAGCCTCATTTTGCTTTAAGTTTAAATAATAGCATTTTCTAGGCTCTGTACCTGAATGCTGTAGAGGTACAGGGTAAGATGTAAGTGAGTAACTGACAGATACTCCCTACCTCACAATTATTGTATTCACTCTTTTTAAGAGATGGTTTTGAACTGCTTTCAGCCGGCTGTAGTTCTTTTATTTTAGGAACAGTGAATTAGGTTAGATTTAGTTAGGCT
The DNA here is from genome assembly GCF_002078875.1 of Numida meleagris. Classification (NCBI taxonomy): domain Eukaryota; kingdom Metazoa; phylum Chordata; class Aves; order Galliformes; family Numididae; genus Numida; species Numida meleagris. The sequence goes on from NC_034409.1 coordinate 70,120,440, forward strand.
TTATTAGAAGACTAATTTATTTTTTAGATTCTCTTGACTACTTTAGGAAGGTAAGGGGAAAAAAAACATAATGTGGTCAACAGTCCTCTGTCATTATTAGGGCTCTTTCAAACTAGATCACAGTTAATATAAGATTCTTACCTGAACGCACATTTAAGGAGATTAATCAATAGTTTGTAAAGTGTAGAGTGACTCAGCTTTACAGAATTGATCCCAGAGCAAGAAAACCTTGGAAGATGTGGGAGAATCGTGCTAGAACGCACCAACACTGTAGTTTTCCAGGGTAGTTAAGTCTCACTTTCAAGGGTGACTTTGGCACTTTGAATTGAACTTCTCAATTTAACCGAGCTGTTCGCACACTGTGCAGATGTGTGAGGTGCTTCTTGCCCAAAGGGGCTGTGTTTACATGGTGAAAATAACTGTCATGCTGGCTTAGAAAGTTGCTACTTAATGATTTTGTATGCATTTTTTAACCCATCCAGGAGTGGTGCAGAATACTTTTTATCTTGTGTAAGTGTTGTGGGCTTTCTCTTCTCTCATTTTTCCTTTAATTTAGTGACCTTATCCATAAAATGAAGTAGTATTATGATAGCGCCATACTGCATGGGAAGTGTTTATCAAGATCTACACAGACTGGCAATGATTTGGCATTCCCTTAAATTCTACCCTTCCTTTGGAGTCTTAAAATGACAGACAGAGACTTTCCTGTGTTGCTGTTCCGAGAAGAATCTGTAGTTGGATTTGTCAGATAACACACTGTGCTCTTTTGGTCCTGCAGTGTGTATTTTGCTCAGAAAATCCATGATTGTTTTGGAGAGGGTATTCTGCTTTAATTTCCCTGCCTGGAAGAACCTTTGTGTATGTACCTGCTTATCTGCTATACTGCCCAGAACAGCAACAAGACTAACCCAGAAGAAAAACACTTTCGCTTATACTGTTTTATAATGGGCACCATGAGGTGTCTCTCAAGAGCGCACCTCCTGAAACCTAGTTAATTTCAAACCTGTTTTGAAATCAACCCCCAAAATTAATTTGTTAGGTGTTTTTCCTTCTTTTCCTCCTTCTTTTCCTCCTTCTTTTCCTCCTTCTTTTCCTCCTTCTTTTCCTCCTTCTTTTCCTCCTTCTTTTCCTCCTTCTTTTCCTCCTTCCTTTCCTTTCCTCCTTCCTTTCCTTTCCTCCTTCCTTTCCTTTCCNCCTTCCTTTCCTTTCCTCCTTCCTTTCCTTTCCTCCTTCCTTTCCTTTCCGCCTTCCTTTCCTTTCCGCCTTCCTTTCCTTTCCGCCTTCCTTTCCTTTCCGCCTTCCTTTCCTTTCCGCCTTCCTTTCCTTTCCGCCTCCTTTTCCTTTCCGCCTCCTTTTCCTTTCCGCCTCCTTTTCCTTTCCGCCTCCTTTTCCTTTCCGCCTCCTTTTCCTTTCC
>NC_034409.1:70122493-70251034 GCF_002078875.1 Numida meleagris
TTTCCTTTCCGCCTCCTTTTCCTTTCCGCCTCCTTTTCCTTTCCGCCTCCTTTTCCTTTCCGCCTCCTTTTCCTTTCCGCCTCCTTTTCCTTTCCGCCTCCTTTTCCTCCTTTTCTTTCCTGAGTAAAATAGAAAATGTGAGCATGGCAACATAAATCCAAATTATATAAGTGTCCTAGCAGAGCAAGAGTTTAGGTGGGTCTTTTAGTTAAGATCCTGTTGACAGGTCCTTGAAGTACTGAGATAAGAGTCTTAAGATTGTACTTCTTTTAATAATGGTGTCACTCGGTGTTTCCCTTTTGTTCCAACCCTTCTTAATGAGGGCAAGGAGGGTTGAAACTTCGTGGTTTCATTGTGTAGCTCCAGTGAGAATTGGAAATCCTGAGATTTTTCTTACCTCTGACTGTCTCCTGATATTTGAAATACTGTAATTCAGGAAAACAAAAACGTTCTCAGAAGCAAGTATAAAAATTGTAAGGCTCCCTGCCCACTGGTTATTTTTGTAAGGCTCAGTAATTGCCATCTTTTGCTCTCAGCTTTCCTATTTTTCCTCATTTTTAAAATTGTGGCATGTCCCACCTTGGTGCTGGTGGGAGATCTGAGGTACTTTTGCAGTAATTCCTCTGTAGCCTGAGTTGAAGAAAGGTCAGAGACAAGGCAGCATGAAGAAGACGTGTCTGGTGGCAGTTGTGCAAACAATCCTAGTTTTATCGATGGATGACATTCATTTTGGAATGCAAGGCCAAGAGACCTAGCCTTGTGCGTGTGCTCAGCTATCCCTGAGAGAGCTGCATAGAAGTGCTGCCATTTCCACCCACTGGGGAATCAGCGTGGGTATCCAGCCCTCTGTCTCATCAGCAGTTTGGAGGCATTATTCACTAGTCACCTCTTATTGAGGCTTTGTTCACAGGGCACACAGTGACCAAAAGATCCAGAAACTGATGCGAGTAAAGCAGAGTCTCGGTGGGATGGCAGAAAGACAATGTTGTTTCATATGCAAGAAAACACTGCCCTGTCAGATGCTTCCTCATTTTTCCACCCATGCTGTCATCCTAGCTTTCTGTCCCAAACCTTCGGCACCGTTCCCATGGCTCCCTCGGGGGAGCAGAGTTAGGTGTATTTGTGATATGGAGGCAAGGTGCTGGGAAGACATGGCTAAAGGGCTGGATCCAGCTCTGGGCCAGGCTCAGGAGGGAGCTGCCACACCTCAATGGTGGGAGACAGCAGTTCCCACTCTGCTCTCAGCCAGGCTCTCTGGGTGGCTTGGGAAAGCAGCGCTGCCCTCATTTGTTGAATAGGGAGTAGAAAGGAAAGAATTCTTGTTACTGATTTTTTTTATTGCAATTTTTATTTTAGATTGCTTCTGGGGAAGGATGTGCTTCTCTTCAAAGCTATTCTGCCTCATAAGTTCTTGTTTGGGGTTCAGCTAGTGAAAATGATTGAGATGGTGTATGTGCAGAGCTTGTGCCTGAGGCTGGTGGTTTCCCTGCTTACCAGAGCTAGCAGCTTTCATTGTTAACTGTGTCGTCAGTCATTCTGACAGGACCTGGTTCCTAGATGACTGCTGATATTTGAGCTCCTGATGTCAGCTTTTCTAATGTAGAGAAGGGAAGGAAGAAATTTACCCTTTAAGCATAAGGCTGTGTGCCATAATTTTGTAAGGGGCCCATAGACTCAGTGAAGAGAGATGCTGAGAAGTTTTTCTGAATCAGATAAAAATACTTTGGCCCTCAGAGAGGCATGTGCCACATGCCAAAACTCTGGAGAGTTGGTACCTCTGCATTGAAGGGCTGCGTCTTAACAGAGCTGAGGAAGCTGGGTTCAAATGGCACATACTAAGCATGTACTTAGCATATACTAAGTCTCTGTTGGATTGAAGAGTTCTAGCTCGTACAGAAAACTATTGGAAGGAAACAAAGTCCAGTAACAGAGAGATGCTGTCTGTTGTGAAAACACTGCTAAGGCCTTTTGTGCTCCCTACATTTCTGTGGTGACTGCTGGCAGGAGTGTGTCTGGTGTCTTCAGTAATGTGTCTGCTCTCTGAGAGCCTCCTTTGTGCACTGAGGGCTTTGCCAGCACATCAAGAGCCCTGGCCAGGGGACAGCAGTCTGTTCTTTAGCACTAGACCTCTCCTGAGAGCCAGGCTGCCGGTAGTGTCAAACTATTGGTTGACACTGACTAAAATAAGTAACCCTGGGGTGTTTTAGATGAGGCTGACAAACTCTCTAATGTGTGTTCCAGGCACAGTGTTGACTCTGATCTCAGGCAGAGAATTGTTAGTGAGTTTATTGGCTGCAAATACATATACATATCCTAAATACTCATTTGACTGTCAGTTTGATAAATGCTACTGTTGTAGGAGTGAGCCCTTCTGTGTCAGCTGTTTCACCTCTACCCCTAAAAAACTTTGCCTTAGCAAACATAGTTTACATGGTTTTCTCCTCTGGGATACTGAAAGATGATGAATGTTGCTGAGCCTCTAATGAACTTCTCCTGTAATAATGCTGTCTCCATTTCTAACCCCCCTCCTTTCACTTCCAGAAACGTGAAGGCCTTCTTCAGACAACTCACGTTACAGAGGAGCTGACAACTACGACAGAGTAAGCACAGAATGCTTTAGTTTGAATGTGTATCTGTGGAATTTTTCACAGAGACAAAACAGAAAAATAATCTTGTCCTCACCCCTGTTAAATTAACAAACTCCTTAATGTGTTGCTTTTTAATTGTATAAAAACAACTTTGTCTCTGTATATACATTACAAAGGAGAACAGTGTCTTCTTGACATTCTTGTATCAAAAAAGCTTTTATCTGGGTACCTCATTGGAAGTGACACTTTTGGGGGTCTTTCTTCCTCTGTCTTCAGGTCACTGTACGTAATTCATTTCTGTCTGGAGATGTTGCCTCTCTTAAGTAAAGGTCCAGTGCAGATATTTTGGGGGTAGATTAATTTGAGGCAAGGCAACGACTCAAAACTGAAGTGATACTCTGAAAATGTTTTAAGAAGAGATGGGATCTCTTATTTTCATAGAGTGCCTGAGGGCTAGAGCTCAATAAAAATAAATAAATATACATTTTCACTCTCCAGTTTTTGCAGTGGGTTTACTCTGCTTTATGCTTTTACATTTCTTTTTATAAGGAAAAGGCAAGACATGCATTTTGGCTGTAAATAAAAGCTGAAGTTCTCCTTCATGTGGCCTGAAGTCAACTTTTCTAAAAGGGGTTACAGGAGCCCTCCTTCAGTCTTTCAGCGTATTGGCTCCCTGTGGAGTTGGCTCAGCTTTCCATGACTTTGAAGATAAATGAAGTACCATGTGGCTTGCTCAGTGGGGAAGATATTTCAGATGGAAACATTCAAAAATGAGATCATAACATCTCTGTGTGGACATTAAAGATCCATAGCATTTTTTTAGGATCTGAGCTCTGCTTCTGTATTGTGGGCCAAAATTCCTCCTCTCCCTCCTATGCTCTTGAACAGTGTAGTTAGCTTGTCCTCTCCTTCTGATGTGGTTTGTAAGATGGAATCTGTGTGGTAGTTTGGACATTTTTTAGCAAGAAAGATGTTTATAGTTCCTACTGTGTGTTCATGCATGTGTTTTGCTAAGTTACTTAATAATATATAAAAAGAGGTTACTGTTTTATGTGTTGCATACCTGGACAGGTACAGAAAATGCAGTAATCAGCAGACTCCAACATTAATTGAATACTTTCAAATTCCTCTGTGCAAATCAGGGCCTGATGCTCTGTTGATAAACATCTGCATGGTGATGTCACTGTGCTGTGTATATAATTCACATGTGGCAGTATTATTTACTTTATAGTCAGATTTATGTTTTCATTCTTCAGATAAAAGAGATTAAAGTGAGATAGATAGCCTTACTCCTTCTGAGCTATGTGTTATAGTCTCTACTGACTACATAAGTGAAAACTGTCCACAGAAATGTGTGTTCATTCGCTCTTCATCATAAAAACAGTGATGCATTAAAAATCACAGTTCTATATAAAACATAATTTCCATTCCTTTCAAATGTATCTCCTTGACATCACTGGTGGTCTGCTGGGGACACTGCAGCATGTTGAGTCAGGTCTTCAACATGCCCAGCCTCTTGATGTGGTAGGAGTGGTTAGCCCTCGGCATCTTGCAGGAAAAGACTGGTTAAGCCCATGGTCTTGTCTTTTGAAAGTGATTATTCATAAACTAACACAATGTTTATAAATTCTCTGACTTGCAGGATGATGATGGGAAGATTTGGTAAGTAACAAAGTTGTCTCTGAATTTTTTATTTATTGATATCCAGCACAGAAATCTTTCTGCTTTCCCTCGTGAGATCAAGACACTGGATTGAGCAATGCCACAGGGTTGGAATGTGTTGTGGGGTCAGATTTTCTTACTCCACACATAAGGGTTAGAATCAGATCATCCAGTATGCTGCCTTTGTTTTTCAGACTAATCCTTGTTGGTGTCTTTTCACTCATATGTAATGAATAGTAAAAAATGCTGCAGAGGGGAATATTTCCTACTACTGTTATTAGTGGCTTGCAAGCAAAAATCTTTGCAGCACCCACCAGTAAGTTACACCTTCTTCAGAGTGTCACTGCTTAATGTAAATATAAATGAACATGTGGAAATTAATGAAGCAAAGGTACGTGGTATGAGTGCAAAGAAAGCTCTGTTTATCTGTCTGTCCACTTGCAGGCACTGGTCCTAATCCCTTTTCATACAGTACTTTCTCTCCTCCGTGTTCATCAGATTTGACAGACTTTACCAACCACAGATTGGGTCTTCTAAACAAAAATTAAGTGTTCTAGTGATGCTTCCCAGAGGCTTCTCTTTCTTTTTACATTTAGTTTAGTTAGCAGCACTACATTGCTTACTATTCCCTGGAGAGATGTGAGTTTTCTCTGAGGAACTGTGTGGTAATGGACAAGTCATTTAGTTTCTCAATTTCCCAGTCGTAAGATGTGAACACTACCCTTTCCCTCCATTGTAGAATACCTCCATTAGTAAGGAATTAAGTACTCAGAAAATAAGTAATGTCAGGGAACTAAATAACATGTGTTTAAATACTGAAGGAACTTGGAAAATAAATATGTTTATTTAACAACATAAATCTATTAAAATGTGTTTTGTAAATAAAAAGAATTTGAATATAGGAAAACTGTTGAAACTACATTGAAAAATTAAACAGCTTAAAACCAGCACCCTAATCCAACTGTTTTTGATTTCTTTTTAAACACAAATGCAATTGTTTAGATTTTTAGGGTTTTTTTATTAGTTTCACCTGATGATGACAATTCAGTTTAAAATGTCATCCAAACAACTCATTGTTTGGAAAATTTGTCAGCCCTGAAGTGCCACTGAGTGGAATATTGCATGAATCTTTTCATGTTAGTAGATTTTAGTTTGGATCGGATGCCGTTATACAATGGTAACGTCTAACTGCTCTACAGTGATTTAAATATTTATACTGCGTGTAAGCTTTGCTCTTCATAGAGCGGTGAATCAGGTTTTACTTACGTGTTCAGTTTTAAGCTTTACTGAAGTCAGTGGTACGACCAGTAGGAATAAAGGTAACTGTATGAACATCTGATTTTGAGGCTGACCTGTGGGCACGAACGTAGCTATGATTATGGCTGTAGTGCACCATCAGGTGATGTTTCAGTGTCTCATTGATTAAGATATGATTGGGGCCCGTTCAATATTTGTTTCGCTTTATTTTTTCTTCCACTTATATATTTTGTCCACCAATTATGAAGGACAAGAAAGGGCAGTCGGTGAATGATACATTTATTTGCAGTTACTCCTGAAATTTATAGTGCGGTTGCTCTGGTGTTTAGGTAGACACTAAAACAAGGTGATTATTTTTAGCTTGGGTCTCTGTTACACATCTTCCTGAGACAGGCCCTTAAGCTTATGAAACATAATGTACTTCCTGTACTTGGCTATTAGAGGTGTATTCATTTTAATATTTTTTTTCCTGTAAAACCAGAGCGTGATGCCTTTGACACACTCTTTGATCATGCACCGGACAAACTCAGCGTCGTCAAAAAGGTAAGAAAAATAAAATTCAGATTTTATTTTCTATATTGTTTTCTTCTCTCTTTTGGAAAGATATCCAGAGAAATCTGAAAGTGGAAGAAAAGAATTTTAAAGTAATAAAAAGGATGTTTATGCGCAAAAGATTTCTGCTTCAGAGACAGGTGGTACTTTGATTCATCAGCTTCAGTAAGGCTCTTGTCTCATTACTGTTGTTTATTGTCCTAGGCTCTTCTGTGTAGTGCTGATAGAGGCACTGACGCTTAGTTTGCAGCCAGGTGTTTTTTTGGCTGCCCCTAAGCAGCCAAAGGCTCATCATTCGCCTCCTACCGAAGATCAGTGCTTCATGTAGTTGTCTCACTGTGTCAGCAACTACTTCTTTATCTGATTCAATCAAAGTGGTGCGGGTTAGAAAAAGCCACTGTGCAGAATATTTGCAGTGATCCAGATCATTCTGTCTGGACAGTTGTACATGCTTTTATACCCCAAATGTCTTCCAGCAAGGAGAGGCTGAGCTGAAGGATAATGAGCATCAGGTGGTGGCAAAAAGTCTCCTGGAAGTGTGTTGTTAAAGCTGATAGAGAGTTAAGATAGGTCTACCTGTGCTACAGAAATGTTAACTTCCAACTGTGTGTCTGTCTCTTTTGAAAGCCTTCTAAGCAGGCTATCAGATTTCTGCTTTGATATTTTAGCACCTGTCTGGCTAAGCAGGATTTTACATGTCTGAATAAAAATGCATAGTACAGATTTAGGTTAAATCGTGACTGCCGTTTTAAGTGCACATCACTCTAGAAACAGAGGTGGGTGCAGAACTGTGCGCTGCTGGTACCATCTGTTGGGAGTCTTAGCTGAGTGCTGCTGGTGCCTTGCACTCAATGGATATTCTCTAACAAACTGGAAAGATTGGTGGGCAGTAAATGCTCCTGCTGCTGACCTCAGCTTCACAAAGAAACTGCAAAAGAACCAGTGCCATCACAGCTTTTTCTCACAACACTGAATTATGCTTGATGAGCTAGGAAAGATAACAAGTGTGTAATAGCACCACCTGGTGACTTCTGGCTTATGTTGCAACAAAAATGATTATACCACTCAGTGTTTTCATTTTTATGTACTTATTTATTTAAAAGCGGATAGCACACAGTTGTATTTATTAAGCTTAAAAATGTCTTAAAACAGTATATTAACCCTTTCACATAGGCATCACGTTTAGTTCTAACATCACTGGTTCTGGTGTTTTATAGTCTCTGATCACCTTTGTGAACAAACACTTGAATAAACTGAATTTGGAAGTAACGGAGTTAGAAACTCAGGTAAGTTTTTTTTTTTTTTTTTAATGTTATCTAACTGTGTACATGACAAATATAGGTAGGCCCTTACCCCATAAGACCGTGTTATGGTACTGCTTCTCTTTGGGCACATTAATTTTTAGGATCTTTTAAATAGCAATGACATTCACTGATGTTAGCTACCTTTACTTATGTTTACATATGCTTCATATTGCTGTCGATTTGCATTTTAAGGTGAAATTCTTGGATATTCACTATGACCATATTAATGACTGTAAAATACCCTGGATTTCAGGGCAGCTTGTCTCCTGCATCAAAGTGGTGTGCTGTAAAGCAGTTGCTATAGTTATGGATGGATGGTGGATTGTGTCTTTATAGCAGTGAGGGTTCCTAATGAGCTGGTGCAAGCTCTTAATAGCTGGCTGCCTGGGGCTCTCAGGATGACTCTGGCCTGCAGCATGCAGTTCATCACAGAGGTATCAGTGCTAGCTTTGATCACATTAAAGAGGGACTGGAAACAATTTTGCTATTGCCACAAAGGCCTTTGTGTCCTCTTTATCCTGTGAGCACTTCTCAGCAGTGTGGATTAGCAACTCTGAGCTCATGTACTGCAGTGGCTTGACTGCTGTTGGTATCCAGGTTAGTTTGTTTAGCACTAAACTGGGTACAGAATATGCTTGGAAAAATTAAGTAAGTGTGAATTTTAGTGTCAGTGGGGTAGTTCTTACTCTGGAGGTCAAATTAAGCTATTTTCAGATCGGATTTTTGTCTGAGCTTTAGAAACAGAAACAAGTATTCTTTCTAGAGTTCACTGAGCTGTGGAGAGAAGGTTACCTTATTGTCTTGGCAAAAAAAAAAAAAAAAAAAGAGGCACAACATCTGGAGAATTATTCCTGGAGTACTGGTAGCTGATTTGAGTGACTTGGTTTAGTACCTGTCATTTGCTGATATTTTATGGCTGAAATAAATGGATGACTTGATCTGATCTACCACTAGAAATTGTTTCTAAATGCCTTGGAAGTATCCAGCAATTTACTTTTGAAAAGGTTAGAGGATGCCGTATCAGGATCACAACTGAGAATTCTGTTTGAAATATATAGCATCTGCCCTCCTCCACTAGCCAGTAAGTAGTCTTCCTGTCTGGTAGGAAATGAAACAGTACTGCTGAGAGTATTTATTATTGTAGTTAGTATTTATGGAAACTGTGAAGAGTCTGTTTTGAGTTGAAACAAATTTTTATGAAGTTAAGGTTCCTACCTGTGACAGTGCAGAACTAATTTAAAGTTCTGATTAGAGGCAAAGTGTTGAATATCGAATATACCTGACTTGAGAGGGGGGACTGCAGTTGAAATTATTATGTGCTGTGCAACTAGGACTGTAAGTATACAATGTGGAATCGTGTTTACCAGGAAGTCTGGTTGTATTTTTTTTTTTAATTGAGAAAGCTTTGTTAAATACTGTAGTAAAGTTGGCAAGATTCTTCAAGAAAGTCAAAGGAGCAAAAGCTCATTTTTAAAGTGAGCTTCTAATTAAAGCAATCAAAAGCAAGAAACACCCCAGTGTTTTCAATAGCCTAATAAATGAGGATCTTGTGTTTGGCCCCTGCCTAGTCAGATTCAGTATTCAGCACCCCTAAGGAGTGCCAATTGTACGTAACTCCCAGGTAAATTGTTTCTAATTACTACTGCCTGGAACTATTTACAGTACATAAGTGATTTAAATATTAGTTGACAGATGCTTTTGAATGGGTTAGTGTTATAGCTGATGGGCTTGTTTTGTTGACAAAATAATGCTACTGTATGTAGGGATAAAGCCTTGTATCCTATATATATGTATTGCACTTGCCATCAGCACCTTGCTTTGAACGAGGGGAAAAGTCAGTTGACTCCCAAACTGTCTTAAGCCTCTATGCTAGCAAACAACAGTGGTAGAAATTAATGTACATCATTTGGACCAAGCATTAATTGTTCTGCTTGTTTGAGAGTGCTTATTTGAAAACAGATGCTTCCACTTAGAAATGTCACCAATATTTCTATTTAGTTTGCAGATGGTGTTTATTTGGTTTTGCTCATGGGTCTCCTTGAGGACTATTTTGTTCCACTTCACAACTTCTACTTAACGCCTGAAAGTTTTGATCAAAAGGTAGGTAGAAATTCCAGGTTGTATTCTTTTTGCTTTGTTACCACGTGATATTTTCCAGTCATTGTGTCCTTTCTCTTTGTGCCCAGTAAATACTTTCTTACCTTCAGGAGCTGTGGCAAAGGTACACTGGCTTCACCACTCGATACTTTATATCATTAGAAGTCGCTTATGAAATTAATGTGTAAATTCCCCATAGTTAAGCAAGAAAGCTTCATCTGCTGCATAAAACTCATGAATATCTATAAGAAATAAATCGATAATATGATCAATAAATCAACAAATCTTTGTGCTGTATAATACTTTGCATAATCAAAGTGTTTTATTAAATTGCAGTACAGCTTGAAGTCTTTTTGTGCTCAAGGATGCTTGATTATGTTAGGCAGCAGAGCTCATGCCTGGCGTTGCCTAGTGTTTACTGTGTAAATAGGCAAGAAAGACTAAAGTTGAGAGATGGGAAGCTCTACTTCATCTGCATCCTTGTACTCTAGTATTGACATAGAGTTTCTTCCCAAAGTCACAGAGTAAGTCAGCCCTAAAAACCAACCCCTCATCTCATTAGTGTCAGTTGCCTAACACCTAGTAGTACTTTCTTCTGTAGTTTATGTAATGGTTCTACAAACTAAATATCAGTAATTGATACGTATTTGATAGGCTTGATACAGTGTAGTAGAAGAGGTTATACCCAGGCCATGGTCTTTGGTTGACCTGGGGTTAAAAACCGTGTGTTGAGAGCTCACAGATAACATGTTTTGTAGCTGATAAAAAGCCAAGATGGCTAAGAGGCCCTGATCCTACCAGGGAAGGATCTGTCAGGGTCATTACCAGCACTCCCAACTTAAACTTTTGAGAGAATGTACTAGCTTGTGTTTTTTTGGTTGTTTCCTTCTATTTAGTAAGGTGTGATTGACAAAATGAATTTTGTGGAAAAACAATGGATTATTTGAAGTCTTAGATTGTCTGAATCGGAGTATTAGAACTAGAAGGGAACAAAATAGCTGTCTTGATTTTAGCTCCACTGTCCTGTGTAATTCCTAACATTAGTGATGAAAAGAGTGCTTAACACAGCAAGCATACTTTGTTATCATAACCAAAAGTTTGCCTCTTTCTGCAGTTGTTCCTGGACTTGTGCACGTATATAGATATATTCAGCGCCTACTCTGAGCCTGGTTGTGCTGGAGTAATTCATTTGTCTCCTGCTTTTTGTTCTGTAGTGGGGTTCTGTAGTGGGGACACTACTTGTCTTAGTATAGGCTGAACTGGAGAAAGAGGTGATTAGGTCAGGAAACATTGTATGAAGTTAGAAGATTGGAAAAGCTTTGTAAGATGAAGGCTTGTTTATATTTTGTATGACATCAGCGCACTCTTCAGCAGCAGTAATGCTCCCTGAGAGACAGGACTTGTCATTGATAGAATAACCCAGCTTTCCCTGAGTGGATCATCTCCGTGTTGCTGGAGTAAATGGAAGTGTACCAGATGACCATTGTTACAGACTCAGCCTGTAACTGATGTACTGAGCATGCTAGTTCTGTAAGTTACATAGGGCTTGTTGACATCCTTGATAGGTAACTAGTTATTGTTCGGGAGCTTAAAGGTGTTCCCTGAAGGCAAGAAATCAGGGTCTGGCAAGAGAGCTTCTTTAAATGTTAAGTTTCTGGATAGGAGGGGAATTAAATAATTCTGAATATTGTATAATGCACAGGCACTTGATAGAGCAGTGGGAAAATCTTGTCATATTACCTTCTAAACAAGCTCACCTTTATATCTTTCTCTTGCTTTTTTATTACAATAGCTTGAGTTTTCCCCCTTTTTAGAAATGCAGGATGCTAAGTTGTAGCCAATGCTTGTTCAGTCAAGATTTTGTTGTTAATGGTTTAAATTGGTGTTATCCAGTATTCCTGATATAATGTTTTGTTTTTATGTGAAGACTTTGCTTTGAGGAAAGAGGATTTGTAAATCGAAGTGCGAGAGGTAAACTCTGTCTTTTGGGAAGGGAAAAAAATATTTTCATCTGAAAAATGATTGGTTTTGTCACAATGAATGAGGGGAAATTGGAACAGGTAAAAAGATTAATAAAATCATGAGCAATAAATGCCAGTGAAAGGGGACTTTCATTCTTGTTGCTGGGGAGCTTTGTGTGCAGAACTCCCTGATTTCCAAGATGAGTAGCTTTAATTAAATCTCTCCCTTTTGCTGTGCATCTCCAAAACTGTCGCTCACAGGGACAAAACTGCACACAATTCATAATCCAAATTACTTCTTTATATTTCATTAAACATGGCAGAGAAAGCTGCTGTGCAGATCTCTTTAAACCATAATGTTCACTCCTCAACGAGCATCTTCTTTTAATCTTTCCTCTTTCTTGTATTTTTACTTTTTGTCTGTTTTCTTTCCTCTGACTTTATGTTCATGTGTGGTCCATGGAGGCTTTCTCAGGGAGCTGTCTGCCTTTCTGCACAGCTGTGCCTAGCTCATTTTGCAACATCAGTCTACTCAGGAACTGCCACCACAAAGCATTTCACTTACCTTTATTTGAGAAATCTGATTCGAATTTTATCACTGTCCAAGTAGAGGAAGGTAAAGCACTAAGATGCCTTGTTCCTTGATGATGTGATGTTCGTGTTGCTTGGAATACAGCTGATAATAATGCAGAAAAGTCTAATGTTAATCAGAAATATTTCATTTTGTGTCCTTATTTCTCACACACCTGTGTGTATTTTGTCATCTCTGTTTGGTTATGTCACTTCTGTTACATTCCTTTTGCCAGGGTGGCAACTGATTTCTTGCCTTGTAGTTGGAAATACTGAGCTTGGGTACAAGCAGAAAGAGCTCCTCAAAACACAGCTCTGTTCCAGATGTTACTGGGAGCTCTCTGGCCTTGCCATAAAGACTGTAATCAGGGCTTAATGTACTTTCCTGATTCACGTGGTACCCAGTTGTCTTTTTACACTTGGAATTCTGAAATTACTTCCTGTGTATGAAAAAGTCAGTATTTGCCCTATAGTGACACAAGCTTTCTTTTCTTAGTCCCTCGTAAGTACTTTCTGTCATTCTCAAACTTGTAGATGTGTTTTATTGATTTAAATAGAATTATCATTTTATATATCAAGTGTAGAGAGAGTAAAACATTTAAAAAAAATTGTGTAAAGATTTTAGAATGCCTGTTTAACTTCAGGATTCTAAATAGTTCTTTTTTTCAGGTCCACAATGTTTCATTTGCTTTTGAGCTGATGCAAGATGGAGGACTCAAGAAACCAAAAGCTCGCCCTGAAGGTATGGACATGGCACGTGCCTTTGAACCACACTGAAGACATAATAGCATGTGCCTTTCAAGTGCAACTCGATTCAAGACAACAGAGTAGTATTAAAAAGCGGAGCTGTAATGTGTACCTTGACAATTTTCCAAAGGATTCATTGTTTCTGTCTGGGGTGTATACTGACCTGTGTTTCTTATCTGGAATAGGTTTACTGAAATATGCATATCAAGTTTTAGGAAATGATTCAGGAGCTGTGCAGTGCTATGTTATAAATTTGACTGGTATTCTCGATCGCAGTCCAAGCAGGAGCTTTTCATGGTGTAATTCTCATAATTATTACAGTTAGTTTGTATTCTTGGGGTCAGATAACTGAAAGGCTTTTCTCCTTTAGGAGATCTGGTAACAAACTCTTCTTGATTTATGCGGATTTGGGAATCAGAACTGAACAAGTGTAAAAACTGAGATTTTACTCTGAAGTCTCTGAACCTTTAAATTAATTAATGATGAGGTCTGCACTGTTGCTTGCATTGGGAATAAAAAGAGGAACAAAAACTTTCTAACTGTTAATTGAGCAGTTTTTATTCCTATGTATGTATTAGAGCACAGGTGTCCAACCTTTTGGCTTCCCTGGGCTTCGTTGAGTGAAGAAGAATTATTGTTGTCCTCATTTGGAGTAGATCACTCCAAAAATAATGCCTCCAATTTATTTCTATGGAAACAACAACAGATAGAAAAAGCAGAATAACACTATTTGATTGAGCAAATTCTCAGCTACAATGTAGCAGATCGTTTTTTGCTCCAGACAAAGTACATGGATTCAGTAAGCAGCAGAGCATGTTTAAGTGTTTTACTGATTGAAAATTTAATTATTAGCTATTATAATAGCTCACTGACCATTCCTTTTTGCTTTTTGCTGCTGCTGAGTTTGTGTGTATTCCTTTGCCATTAGCAGTAGCAATAGATCACAGCTGTTAGCTACTGTGCTTGTGTGTGTGGCTGGTATTTCATGTAAAACTGGAAACTGAGCTACTCTGTTGGGCAAGACAGCACTGTCTTGGGCTCTGCTTGTCACTGTAGTTTCACCAAATCCTCTGTAGGATCAGCATCTTGACAGTACAGTCATGTAATACATATTTCTTAGAATAAGGATTTATTTTGTCATAGACTCCAGCAGGCTGCAGACAGTTGTGAATATAGTATTCTCTGTTAATGCCGAACTGATCTATTATTCTTTCCTAAATAGGCTGGAAAACGTGTTAGATGAATCCATGTCCTTTTGTTGGAATTGTCTTGTAAATGCCTCTTAAATTAATTTTAGCCCATGCTTTCTGTGGTGCTTCCAAGAAAGAGGTTGTTTGATGTTTTAGTGCACCTTTGTACCTGTGATATACAAAAAGAGGAGCATACAGAACTCCTGCTCTCTGTTCTTCCAGACTAATTCAATAGATTGAAGCAGAACTTGATGCTGAGTTATTGCAGCAAACCTATGTTGTACTGGATTAATTTTTTAGCCTCTAAAGGAGTTGTTACAGGATGTGAAAGTTTTAAATTCTTGGAATGTTTTAAATATTTTCATGATTGACAGCCGCTTCTAGTTAAGATTTTATTAGTTATTGTTAGGAATGTTATGACTGTGCATGCTTCATCTTAAAATAAGAAATGTGAGGCTGAGAATATGCTTGCTTCTGGGAATGCTTGCAAGACATCAATAAGGAGCACTGTAATCACCCACACAGGGAGGATGCATCTTACAATACCATACTCTTTAATGCAGCAAACAAAAGCATAACAAGGTCTGAAAGTTAGGAAAATGTCAAACTAGAATTACAGTGTATCTTTTGCAACAGTAAAGGTAATTAACCATCAGTCTGAATTGTCAAGGGATATAGATGGAATTTCTACCACTGGAAGATTTGAAAAATAAAACAAAAGTCCAGTGCAATGTTTACCTTATGTTTTAAGTTCAGCCATCACTTGCTCAGTAAGCTCAATGCAAGATTTTGAAGGTCAGGTTCACAGAATCACATAATGCCTGGAAGATACCTCTGGAAGTCTGTCCCCACTGCTCAAGCAGGGTCAGCTAGAGCCAGATGCCCAGGGTCGTGTCCAGGCAGCTTCTGAAGATATCCAAGGAGGAAATTCCCCAGACTCTCTGGCAACTTGTGCCAGTGCTCCATCACTCACACAGTTTTAAAAGAAAAACAACAAAAAACCTATTTCCTGATGTTCCGAGGGAATCTACTGTGTTTCAGTTTGTACCCATGTGCCTGTTGACTCTGGTCATGGCACTTGGCACCACTGAAAAGAGCCTGGCTCCAATCTGTTACACCTTCCCTTCAGGTATTTGTACGCATTGATAGGATCTGCCCAACCCTTTTCTTCTCCAGGCTGAACAGTCTAAGCTCTCCCTCTTTCCTCGTATAAGAAATGCTCCTGTCCTGTAACCATCTTTGTGGCCATTTGTTGGCCTTTTTCTAATACATCCCTATCTCTCTTGTACGAGAGAGCCCAGCACTCCAGGTGAGGCCTCGCCACTCCTGAGGAGAGAGGAAGAGTCACCTTCCTTAACCTGCAGTTGGTGCTGCTCCCATTTCAGCACAGGATACCATGATCCTTCCTTGCTGCAAGGACATACCCTAGAGACTGCACTGTACATGAGTTCAGATTGTGTGACCACAGTAGTTTCTTCTGACTCTCAATTCACATAACATTACACTGCCAAATAAAAGAGCTGAGTCCACTCCCTCTTTTAGCAATAAATACCATCCCATACCTCTGATTCCTCAGGGTTATCACCACGGGTGATCAGCAGCAGTCGCTGTAGCTCACAGTGCTTCTGGAGATTAGAGTAAGTTAAATGCCTCCAGCAGCACTGTGAGGGCAGGTGGCTGGTGTCTGTCCAGCACAGTGCTGCTGGATTGGGTCCCTTCCAGCCCTGTCTGTGCCATAGGCTGATCCCTAGCTCTTGCTCTTGCTCTTTGCTGCTGCCAGTTGCTCCCTGCACATCTTAGGATGTGCCATGTTTTTGCAAATGCAAAATACGTAATCATAAGTGAGATAGGTGAAGTAATACAGGAAAAGTTTGAGAGGTTACTGAAATACCAGATGAAATGTGGAAGATATAAGACTGTTATCCAGTGTAGGGTGGGAGGGAAGGGTGGGGAGATCCTGGCAATGATTCTTCAAAACAGGCAGTAGCTATTTCCCCTGGACCTCTCATTAATTGTACTTGACCTGTTAACTGTCTGCAGTCTTCCTAATTCCCTGTGTGATTTTTAAAAATCTATTCTTGCTTACTTCTCCTTCCATAGATACTGTTTCCTGTAAATCTTTTGCTTCCTCCTCTGCTTCCCTGTTTATGTATTTTACCCAACCTTTATTTTCAGCTCTTCAGCCAGCCTTCACTATCATCCCTGGATTACTTGTGGCATTTCCTGGCATTTTATTAGAGCAATAGGCCAGGAAGTGTTAGTGGAAAAGCTTTTTTATGGGAATTGTTTTGATCCCTGGTCTAGCATGGTAAGAAGGATATTATGTAATAGAAAGCTTCGAGTCTGCTGAAAGAATTTAAGCTTTATTTGTAGAGCATACCACTGCTGAGTTGTGGGTGTTGTGGAATCATTTGAGTTGGAAGGGACCCTTAAAGATCATCTAGTCGAACTCCCTTGCAGTGAACGGGGACAGCTAGATCAGGCTGCTGAGATTGCCGTCCAGCCTGACCTTGAATGTCTTCAAGGACTGGGCATCCACCACCTTTGTGGGCAGCCTGCTCCAGTGCCTCACCGTTCTTATTGTAAAAAACTTCTTCCTTACGTATCCATTCTAAATCTCCCCTCTTTTAGTTTGAAACCATTTCCCCTTGTCCTGTCACAACAGACCCTGCTAAAGAGTCTGTCCCGTTCTGTCTTGTAGACCCCTTTAGATACTGAAAGGATGCTGTCAGGTCTCCCTGAAGCCTTCTCTTCTCCAGGTTGAACAGCCCCATTTCCCTCAGCCTGTCCTCATAAGAGAGGTGTTCTATCCTTTGCATCATTTTTGTGGCCTCTCTCTGGACGCGCTCCAACAGGTCAGTTTCTCTCCTGTACTGAGGGCTCCACATCTGGATGCAGCACTCCAGGTGAGGCCTCACCAGCGCAGAGTAGAGGGGCAGGATCACTTCTGTCACCCTGCTGGCCATGCTTCTTTTGATGCAGCCCAGGATATGGTTGGCTTTCTGGGCTGCAAGGGCACACTGCTGGCTTGTGCCCAGCTTGCCATCCACCAGTACCCCCAAGTCCTTTTTGGCAGGGCTGTACTTTATCCTTATACCCTCTGGCTTGTACTGATAGTAGAGGTTGCTGTGACCCAATTGCAAGACCTTGCACTTGGCTTTGTTGAACCTCGTGAGGTTCACCTGGGCCCACTGCTCAAGCCTGTCTAGAGTATGTGAAGTTCAGGATCTTGTTATGCTGTATGTTGCTACATGTTTGCTTCTTCTGTGGCTAGTGAAGTCATTGGTGGAAACTTGGACAATACTATAGTATTTCCCATATCCCAGACAGAAGCAGGCTTTCTCTGTAACCAATTTTAGATGAGGGAAGGGAATTATCTTTCTTTTGTTTCCCAGAGACATTAGCTGTGACTGTAGTATTGAGAAGGTGTTTTGAAATGCATCTTGCATGACACTTAAAAAGCTTGGTTTGGGGTGATTGGAACTTTTTTGTTGCAGTTCCTACAGGCTCAGAGTTGTAAAGATTTCTGTTCCTTTGAGGGCAAATGATGGAGAATAAAAAGCAAATTAAAGATTTCTCCTTTTCTTCCACAGATGTTGTCAACTTGGATCTGAAGTCTACCCTCAGGGTTCTATACAATCTGTTCACAAAGTACAAGAATGTGGAATGATCCTGGAAGCTGCTGAGATCTTCATCTTACCAATCTTCTTAGGCAAAAAATACAATGAAAACACTCTCTGCACATTCTCTTTGTGCCTTATGCTGTACTTAATGCATTCTTTCCACAATTGCTATGATCTCTGTAGCTCTTTGTATGACAGTCCCACTAAAAGTTATGCATGTGTAATCTCTAGGTCACTTAAAGGTGTGTAGATATTTCCCACTTTCACCAGAAAATATTCTTGGGTCTGTTGTTTGCTATGATCAACAAATATTCTCTTGATAAAGGAAATATACCACTAACTACTTCAATAAGCAGGGAAAACCTAAGACTTTACTCATGACTGTAGACTCTGATTCTATAATAACCTTTCTTTCATTTGATGATTTTCCAGACTTAACCATTAGCATTAGAAACCATTAACCATTAGAAAATCAGCACTGAAATTTATTGGGAAGATGTGCCTTTTCTGTTAAATATAGTATGATCTATTGAGTGAGTGAGGTTGAGGCTAATTACAGGCATCTGAAGCTTCAGGTTTTTTTTAACCTCATACTACTGTTATTTCAATCCAGTGTTTACACAGAATAAGACTTGCAATGGGATAACCATCTAGTCTTTTGAGGTCTGTTTATTTCATCTCCTTTCCAGGAGAAATGTGTTTGCTAGAACCACTGTCATCCTTTAGGTATGCGGCTTCAATCAGGTCAGTCATCAGGAGCTTGTCAAATATGCCCAGGTTGGATTAATGCTTTCTGTCCCAGTCCTTTCTGAGATGTGTGTGGGGAGTAATGAACTCGACAGTTCAAAGGCTGGCACTTCATTTCATGTGACTAAGATAAGGGGTGGATTCCTCTTGAAGTTATTGGCACCTGTACAGCTATGGGGGGTCAAGCATTTATAAACAGTTTTTATGTATTTTCTTTCCTAAAGATTAAAAGTGAATTCTTTCGTAAATAAGAGCTTACCTCATGGATTACACTGGCTTCTACGTAAGGCAAAGTGTACTTACTGCAAGCCAGTGGTTAACTCTCAAAGTTGAAGCTCTTCAATGATGTTTAGTTGTTCTTCAAGCTAATTTCGAGTTGTCCTGTGTCATCCCAAGTACTGAATTGTAGAATTTTACAATTGGATTTTTCTTCTTCACTCCGTAAACATTTTTTAATCTTGGGAAGAAGGGAAATGGGCTTCTGCTTCTTCGTTTCTTATTTTGGGATTCTAATTTCTAGTAATGAATGACTTGTGCTGCCTCCCCTCGTGCCTCCAAAAAAAAAAGTGAAAGGAAGCTTCTCTGTTTTTCCATGAAAAATTCAGGTCCATGTATTCTATCAGATTCTTTGGGAGTCATTGTTTGTACTTAAGGAGCAAGCTGACCTCTTTCTGTTTATACAGTGCCTAGTATGATAGGACTTGAATTTCAGATTAGACCATTAGACTCTACCATGTTGCTGGCAGTTATTGCAGAGGAGACTTGCAGAGGCACTGAGCCCAGGTGGGTCAGCTCTCCTGGCAAGTTAATTAAATTGATTTAACTTTTGTGCTATGAAATAGGCTGGAAGATGATTGAACTGAAAGGTCTCTCAAACTTTTTGTTTAATGCAATGCATTTGTGGGAAATGAGTCTGTAGAAGAGCCATCATTCCACCCACCCCCTTCAGCTGATGTGGAAGTGCCAGTGCTATCTATATTCTCCAAGATGTTGGGAAAGACCTCCAGGGAATCTACTTTTGAAATTACTGGCTATATTAATATAAAAAGCGAACAGAAAGTAAGAAGAGGAGGTGGATGAGAGCAGTTTCGGTTTGCGAGAAGGAAAGGCTTTTTCTGAGATGGGAATTTGCATATGGTATCTTAATTGCCTGTGAGCAGATGTGAACATAACAAATTTTAAGAGAATCTCTGACTTGTTCAATTAGGTGTTTCTGGTCACTCTGCAGAAACCTGATTCCCTCCTCTGCAACCTGAGGCATGGGTCTCTTCTAGCATTTCTTACATTAACATCCCAGTTGACCAAGACAGGATTGACACACTGGACGTGTTGGGGGCAAGTGTCATATCCTGTGGGTTTTGTTGTCTTTCTTTAAGTCTATTGGTATATGTTGCACAGGGAAAATGCATTTTTCATTCCTTAGCTCATTGCTGTCTAGCCAGGTCACTCTTCCTGAGGATGCTGTCTTTACTGTTGACCAGACTGGGAGAGGGAATGGACTTAAACTGAACTGGAGCTTCATTGCAAGCAGAACAGTTTACAGGAAGAGCAGCGTAGGTAAAGCCTTTTCTAAGCATATGTTTTTGTTGTGATTTCATTATGTATGCATGATACTTAACTCAAAAAGATAAGTCAGTGTTTAGAATGTTAATCATGAACTCTTTGCTTTACTGGAGTTTTAGATATGTTCCCCTGGCTACCAGTGGGGTAGATTTGAACCCTGTTGAGTTCATCTGGAACGCTGAATGCTCTGCAACATTAAAGTTTCCACATTTTTAAATACTTAATGAATGTCTGTCTTTTCTGGTCCATACAACTTGCCTTTTAGGTGTGTCCGCTTGACATACTCAGATCCAGTGAGCTGTACTACCACAGAAGAAGCACAGATATTCCTTAGCTGCATCCTATTTCTCAAGATGAAAAAGCAGCAAAGCAGATTGTTTTTTGATCAGTTTAAACTTACAGGGCTTCTCACTCCTCCTTCTCAAACCCCAGTGCTTTCAGTATTAACGTATTTTTTAAGAATCTTTTCTACAGTTTTTAACAGTGTTTACTCTTGATATCTTACTAAAAACTAGTCTTGCAAATTAAATTCTGGACTTGTTGTTTGTGACAAGAGTTGTGTACTGTAAGCAAGTTACAATGCAATGCTATGTTTGCTAAAGATCGCAGCAGGAGTGTTGTGCATGGTTTTGTGACTGTTGTACTATTTATTCAAATAAATAAAAATAAATGATGATAACATCGTTTTCCACATCTCTTTTTTTTTTTTTTTTTCTAAGTGGATCAGTTTCATCAGTGGAAAGAACCTTTGAAAGATGACGTGCTTCAGCTGTCTTCTTTATCCAGGGTCCTAGATGCATGGTGACCCATGTAGACCTAGCAAAGCAGTGGTCTTAGTTTTCTGGCCTCGGTACAGCTGTTGTGATTTTACAGACAGACACAAATGTATCTGACTCATTTGGAGGTTTCATTGACAACTTTTTTGGTATTGCCCTGCTTGATCATGTTGTTCACCTTCTCCTTTCCACAAGAGATAACTGAATTATGCTGTCTGATACTTTTAGAAGTCTCAGGGCTGAGTTCTTCTGCAGCAGAGCAGGAGGGAAGCCAGGCGTGATGAAACTGGAGTCCTGTATGTGTCTACAGAGCACTTGGGAAGTCAGGAGCCCAACAAATGTGGAATGACATTGAAAATGCCTGTATGTTTGCTCTGGTATGAAGGAGACAAAGTGTGGCTCTCCTATAAAGCAAGGCCGTCTGGGAGAGCGGGAAAATACATGATCAGAACTTGTTATTGGTGGGAGTACCACTGATTCCTTGAATTGTTCTTCAGTGGCTATTTTTATATGAAGACTAGGTGTGTGTTGTTCTGTGCATGAGACGTGCTTTGGGAACGTATGGAAAGACTCATGGGGGGAGATGCAACTCTGGCACAGAATTTTCTAGTGCTATGCTGTACAAGTCTGGATGCTTCATGCACTGCTGATGATATTTTGGAAGAAAAATGTGCCCATCCACCATGTGTATTTGAGACTGTTCTTTGCCCTATCTTGCACTGCATTGTGTCTGAGGCTTTTAAGAAAGAAACGTGAGTTGCTAGTTGAAGCAGGGAGAGACCTAATAACTACAGATCAATTTCCCAGTTTTTAGTTGTTCCTAGTCCCTCTGCCTGCTGATAAGAAACTGGATTTCAGAAGTACAGCATCTCCAGCTGTTCTTCTTTTTGATTTTACTCCCTACATTTCTAGGCTGTGGCATACACTCCTACATTAGGTTAGAATGTACTTTCGGTCTTTTCTGTGTTGATGTGATGTGCTTTTTATCTGCTTAGAGAATATGGCTAAGTTTGTACCTTGACCCCTAGATGAAAGATTTGGAGTTAAATTATCAGTTACTAAGAATTCATAGCATCTGGAAGTCTGTTTTCATCTTACTTTACCCTATTTAGCTCATGCAGAACTATTAGTTTTCATCTATGGTGTGAAGCTAAACACAGAAGTCAGTCCCTTAATAGTGTTAAAACAGACTGGCTTAATCAGCGTGGCTGTCTCCTGTCTTGTTCTGGGATTTCATGGAGGACTGCAGAGCTATTGCTTTTTCATTCCAGAAGACTTAACAACTGTAAGTGATACCTGAAGGAGATGTCTAGGGAAAGTGATGGCTGTGGAGAGCTTTCCCTCTTTAATCATTAGTGGTGGAAAAGGGGAGGCAGAGTATCAGATCTGCCTAGCAGAGGTAACTCTTGTACCAGATGAGCATATGGGGCACTGGTGTGACTAACTAGCTGTCCAAGGACAAATAAGCTCATTTCCTTCTGCCCGCCCCCCCCTTCTGCCAGGTAGGAAGAAGAGTGCTGATGTGCCTTATAAAATGCTCTAGGGACCATGAGTAAGAGGTGTAATGTAGCATGATGATTTTATCTGTCATTGGATCTCTTATTAAAGGCAAAGAAAACATGCAGTGATGTGGACTAGCAAACAATGTGGTGCTATGGAAGAATGACGGTATCTTGCTTAATGCTTTCTGGCGTTTCAGGAGTTGTGAGGATGCATGCTTCCTGCATTTGTATTTCTGTTTATTGCAGTCTCCAGCAGGAACTGAGCACACAGACAATGAAGTTCCGCTTGTGACTCTGGTTTCATTTTCAAGTACTGTCAGTGCTGCACGGTGCAGCTTCCTCCGCGCACAGTGCGCGTGCTTTGTGCTGCCCCGTGCAGGGGCTGCAGTGGAACCGAGCCCCTGAGCAATTGCATCGCACTGCTGTGAGAAGAGCTGCTGGAGAAGTACGGAAGGATCGAATAGTAAGTTTGGGAAAGGGACTCTTTCAGGGGGAGTTTTTTCTTTTTCCGGCTGTAGAGCTTCATGCTTTCACATGGATTGTTCTTGCTGAGACAATGTCTCTTCTGATGCTAAGGAGTAAATATGGTTCCTGAAAAGTCTGGTACTGAACAAGGAAGTAAAAATAAGTTTTAAACTGGGTGCACAGTGAGCGTTCTCTCTCTTTTCATTTATTCTGCTTTTTTGAAGACAAATATTATCACCAGCATTCAGAATTAGGTTTTGTTCCCTGTTTTGTGTGATCTGTTTAGAAAACTGTTCCTAGGAAATGTGTTCATGCTGGTGCGGAGCAGGGCTTTTGTCTTTTTCAAACAGGAAGTTCAACAGTTGAAACAATTTGGTAATGTAGGTAAGCGCCTTTGTATATTCTACAGTCAGTTCAGATGTTGAGGACCGTGGTCCTCTCACTAATGCTTTATATCATATGTCAGGGATATCTGGGAGCCAGACTGCATGAAGACTTGAAGAGAGGTGATATGGCTCACTAAAAGAATGAGCTGTTTTTTTCTGTCATTGTTGCATTGCAACATTATGCAGTAGTCCAGTTCTTGGCCTTGAGAAAATTCACTCATTGGCACCACAGCAGGTGGTGCAAGAGGAATACACCGCCTGTTGCTTTTAAAGTGAAAAAGCTGTGACATCTCAGTAAAAGAGAACAAAGGACCACATTAAGCCATTTCATTTGAATAGTCAATAATCAAAGCTCAATTTTACTAAAAAATTCCATTGTAAAATGCCACTACAATCAATATTCAAGCAGTTGTCTCCTAGAATGATCTCTCCTCCTAATAGTGATAAATAATTCATGCAGGAGGCTGGAGAAAAATAGCAATTCAGTAACAGCTCTGGATAGTGAATTTGAGCGATGGGCTGCAGAGGTTACGGGAAGCGTGGAAGCTTGCAGGTGAGAACCAAATCTCCCATCCTTTCTGATTTCTCATTAAACAGTTAAACCCAAGGAGGGAGTCCAAATCCCATTTGTTCTGTTTCATGCTGTTTCTGCAGCAGGTTATCTTTTGAAAGGCCACTACCTAGGATCAAGCCTCACAGCAATGAAACTTGTCACAAGAGACTGCTCAAGAGCACTAATTATTAGTAACAAGTAATGAGTCTATTAAATACTAAGGAGCTGCAGTTCTTAGGCTCTGAAATGGGTGTTGGAAATCAGTGTAGATGAATGCAAAGTGAAACACAGTGGGAAAACACAGTACTGGTTCTACAGAAAAGTGATGGGCTCAGAGCGGAGTGTTGGTATTTAGGAATAAGATCTTGAGGTTTTAATAGACCGTTCTGTTAAAGTGTCAGCTCAGTGCTCAGCAGTGATCAGAAAAGCAAATGACATTAGGAATTAGGAGGAAAGGCATGCAAAACAATGCAGAGAGCATTATGGGCACCTCCCTAAACCTGTGCAGTTCTGCTTCCCAGCAATTCAAAAAGAATGTGGCAGCATTGGAGAAGGCTTTGAAAAGGGTGGCTCGGATGATCAGAGTTACAGAATGGTGTCCCTGTAAAGGACAACTAAGACATAGGCTGTGCTTCTTTGTGGAAAGAGATGACTGTTGAGGGTGTAGGGTAGCAATACAGTAAAATAATGATGTGAAGAAAATGAAACAATGGCTCTCCACTTACATGTAGTGGGGAGCTTCAGAGGAAGCTAGCCTAGGGTCAGAACAAGCAGAAGGAGGTGATTCCTCAAACCAGGTGAAGCCACGCTCTTCAACTCCTTGCTGCTGAATGGTGAGAGAGGCATGCATTCAAGGGCAGGCTGGGAAGTTCATGAAAACTAAATATATTGACAGCATCAAATTTCTAGGACCCTAGTTTTGGTTTAGGAAGGCTCAGTGCAGGGTGTTGAAGCTTGTGAGAGTGTTTTAGGGAAGTAACTTGTGAATGCTTGCTCTGTTTTCTTTTTCCCTGAGCACCCTAAGACTTTGGGTGCTATGAGGGGCCAGCAGCATCCAAATGATCTCTGAGATCAGGTGAGACATTTTGCCTCACCCAGGATGGCCATTTTACCATTCTGACCAAGTACGACACACAAGACCTAGTCCTTGGAGTACATTAAATTTTGCTAGTGTAAATTCTTAATTTCAGACCCTTTCCTACAGGCTTCCAAATGTAAAAGGTAGCTTTCTAATGTCTGGGTTCCTTGGCCAAACAGATAACAAGGATGTGGAAGGCAGTATGCCTTATTTTGATGTGTAAATATTCAAAGGAAGTGTAAAGGATGTGCAAGTTCAATATTGCAGTGAATATGAGTTGGTAAGTTGTGGTTTACATGGACTATTACATAAGGCTTTAGAGTAGAACTTTCCAGGGCTAAAAAGATGTCAGAAACCTAATTTAAGTTGGATTTAGGTTTCTCTGTGTTAATTACCTCTTTCCTCCTAGTTTATTACATCTAGACAGTCTAATCTCAGATAATTCAGTTGCTCCCCAGGCACTAAATGACTCAATTTCACCTAAATATCTTAGTTTACTGACCATGTTTCTAGTGACAACATTCAGTTTTGCAGCCATAATGACAGTAAGTGCTTTGTGACCTTTTTCCTTGGTGGTTTATTGGGCATTTTGTATCTAATTTGTTTGCAAGACTGATATGCAAAAGCACTTAATTGCCATTTCGTACCAGTAATCATAGTTTGGCAAGATCTGTGTTAAAATCCATGTTCATAGTGGACTTTGACTGGAACCTTTACTGAATATTGAGAGACTCTGCAGAGGAGGACTGTGCTTTTTGGAGTGTAAAGCTACCAGAGAAATGCCACTTTGGAAACTGTCTTTGGGCAGTGTACAATGGCATTTGCAGCAGCTCTCTTGCCCCACTGTGTTTACAGGGATGGATAATCCTAGCATCTAACTGCAAGCACCAGCATTAGCAGCTTAGACTGTGGTGTTGCTAACAGGATGAAAGTGGTAACTGAAAAATGCAGGCTGAGGCAAGACCCTCACTTAAGTGCTCTGGGATGTTCTTTAAAGGTGCCTGTCCACATCAGCTGGCTACCTAGGGAGCCTTGAGGGGCAGCTCCTAATCCAGATTGACAGCAGGAGTCCTCTGCTATGTGACCCTCTCATGTGGGGCATGAGGAAAGATGAGACCTCTTACATCTGTCAGTAGTTCCTTTCACCTCTGCAGGCCATAATTTGTGCATGCAGTTTATAAATCCTATTTCTTGTGCTATTCTACATTCTGCTCTGTGCCTTGAGCACTGTGTACGCATTTAGGCACCACAATATAAGAAAGACAAAAAACAGAGAGTGTCTAAATGAGTGCTACAAAGATGGGGAAGGGTCTGGAGGGCAAGACATATGAGGAGTGACTGAGGTCCCTTGGTGTGCTCAGCCCAGAGCAGAGGAGCTGAGGGGAGGCCTCATGGCAGCTGCAGCTCCTCACAGGGAGCAGAGGGGCAGCGCTGAGCTCTGCTCTCAGTGACAGCGACAGGGCCTGAGGGAACGGCATGGAGCTGTGTCAGGGGAGGGGCAGGGTGGGGGGTTAGGGACAGGTTCTGCACCAGAGGATGGTCAGGCCCTGGAACAGGCTCCCCAGGGCAGTGGGGGCAATGCTCTCAGACACAGGGTTTGGATTTTGAGTGGTCCAGTGTGGAGCTAGGAGCTGGACTCAATGACCCTTGTCAGTCCCTTCCAACTTGGGATATCCCATGATTCTGTGAGTCGCTGAAGTTAACTTACCTTTGGTTTAATGAAAAGCCATCCTTTTTGTATCAACTTGTAAAAGAGACTACTGAGGTTCTACTAGTCCTTACTTTAGTCTTTGCCAGGATAAAACATCCTAATTTTCTTAGTCTTGTGGACTTGGCCGATGAACCTTTACATAAGCATACAGACTGCAAAAGCAAACACTTAAGCGTTACATAATGTTCAGTTTTAAGTGTCTTGTAGTGCCTGGCTCTGTCTTTCATGTTGTGTAGGCATCACGGAACAGATTTACATATGTATGGTTAAAAAATCAGACTTGTCTTTGCTTGTACTATGGTTTAATTCAAGGCTTCGAGAACACTAGGAGACATCTTTGCCAGCCCCTTAGTTGTAGATCATTGCTGGTGATAGAGTGAACTTCAGTTTGGTACAATGTGTGGAGGGTTATACAGTCTCCACCCTGCTTCCACAACTCCATTCTCTGGCTTCTGCTGTCCTCTTGCACAACTCCTAGCCGTTTTAGAAAACCCTGCCTGTAGTATTATTTGTTGACAGGGTATTTTCATCTCTGTGTTGTGTATTGCCATTCTGCTTTCATTCAAGGATGACTAGGTTGTGTAGGGAAATCATTCTCCAGTCTGTGCAACTTAATCTAACATGAAGTTGTGGTTGTATACCCAGAAGGAAGGCATTTTTTTTTACACAACCATACCAGATGGTCTAGTAAAGGGAACTGCTTGTATTTGTAAGCTTGTGTCTAATTTAACTACTGCATTCTTGATTTAATAGTTCTTAAGTATCGATCATTTTTATGTGTATTGATACCTAGAAACGGAAAGCTTTTTTATGTGTAAATTGAAAAAGGATTTTACTAATTCAGATGAAACAATTGGTTGGAAATAAGGCAAGTTTTCATACTTAAGGGCTTTCTTCCCTACATTCTGATTATTAACAGAAAGAGTGAAGCTTCTTTTTAACTGGAAAAGAAAACTCCTTCCATTTGTTTTCTTCCTAACACTTATTTTGTTTGATTCTTGCCTTCTTTACTGATGTTTCCTTTCACTCTATCTCTTTTATCAGGTTTCCGGGAGTGAAAAAATAAAATGGATGCAGACTTCTTAAATACGTTTACACAGCCTGCTACCCTTAATCAATTCCTCGCTGAGAATGTCATCACTCCAGGTACGTACTTTGTGAACCAAGACAGAAAAAGGTCCAAGGAATGACCTGAAGAGACAAGCAGAAAAACTGCAGAACAAATGAATCGTGTATTTTTCAACAGTAGTCTCCTGGCTTCGTCAGCAACAAGTAAACTCTGTGGTGTGTGTGTAATTTGGCCTCTGACTCTCTTGAAGCGGATCATGAAGAAGCCACACAAGTCCTAGTTGATCCTTTAACTGAAATTGAAATTTTATTCATAAATGTCTGCCTAACTTCATTTTGTTTGTTTCCAGGATTGTCCCTCTAGGTTTATTTATTTGAATTACATTAAAATGTAACTTCTGACAGCAGTCGTTAATGTTTTGATAAGCCATTTTGTTCCTCATGGGGAATTAGTTAATAAATGAAAATTTCTACATATGTCAGTTAGTGATACTGCAGATTTTATGGAAAACTTGTGCGTCATATCTGATAATTGCAATTGATCTTGTTTCTTTCCTTCATAGGAGAGAAGAGGAAACTCATAAAACCCACCTCAAGCAACAATCCCAAACTGGAGGAATTAAAACTGGTACAATTTCTTTTACTATAGTTGTTTAACCACCACCTGAGATCGCTGTAACTTGCCACATTGCTGCTCAGCCATGTAAATTACTCAGCTTCTTGGCCCCAGTCCCGCACTCTCTAAAGACATGGACACGTCCTGATGCTGGCACTTGGGCTTTATCAAATACAATTCCAAGCTTTATGTGCTGACACCCCACAGAGTGGTCTCTGCTTTGCGTAAAGTGGAGAGCGGTTTTAAAATCTGGGATTCTTCTTATATGATCTCTCATATAACTTGGGACATGCGTATGAAGTACCTGGATGCTACTTGGCTGTAGTGATAATGTAATGGCAATAAGAATCCATCCAGGACAGCCAGCTGTGATTGAAGGGAAATCCATGTCAGTACTTCCTATGACTAACAGGAGATGTTTGAATACATGCAGGTTGGTTCTCCTGATCCTATGATAACAGGCTGTGGAATAGCTATGGCGATGGACAGCAGTTTTCTCTCTTGTCTTCTGCCTTGTGTCTGCAGCTTGCTGGTGGCTGCTGGCTTGGCACAAGCTAAGGTGCAGCCTGATGTGTTAATAAATAACAGAGCAAGAAGGAGTGAGGGTGTGCAAGTCACCACTGGAATGGAGGAGAAAAGCCTTCAAGCTGTGGTGCAGTTCATTGTCTGCTTGAGGTAGCTGTGACGGATTAATCCTATTTCACGGGAAAGCGCTTTATTTCCAAGTAATTTTGAAAATTCCCCCTGTGCATTCAATCACTGTGTTTTTCTAGTGGGAAAGCCCAGGGGAAGGCTAGCATACTGAAATTTCCTGCAAGAGAAGTGGTGTGTCTCTTTGGAGACTGGCACTTCTTGCATTATGAAGATACTAAAAGTGTTACAAATATTACAAAAACAAGCTTAGGCTTTGTGCTGACGTGTGTGTTATATGGCATTCATAAATCCATAAATATGTGTGCTTCTTTATTATGTTTTCTTAAACCTTCATGCACATTTGATCAAAAATATTTAATTTCTGTGTCAGGCTTTCACAATGTTTTTATATGAAAGAGAAAATCTTGAAAGGTGGTGCTGCGAAATGCAATTATGTTGTCTACAGAGACACTGCATTTGTTCTTTCCAGACTGCCAAAAATGAAGAGATTCCTTACTATATGGAGATTTCTGTGAGCTTTGTTGCTTGATTCTTTTCCTCTCAGAAACTTCTGAAAGAATGTTTGTTGCTGTCTGTCTTCTTCTCTGTCGAAGACGGTGAGGTGGAAATGGGGACCCGAAGGAGAGCATCCTCCACATGCCATCACTGCCACTGCTTGCCCTCTTGATCTGAAGTGTTCGTGACTCTTTCAAAGGAGAGCTTGGGGTGGAGAGAGGGAGCTGCGGAGGTCCTTACTTAACTTGGAAAAAGGCAGTGTTGCATTGCGTTTTTTCTGAAGGGCTTTTGGGAACTAAGAAGTGTGAAATGGCTCCCTGTAGTTACTATAGATATTGAAGAAAGTGTAAAAGAGAAGACGGTTGCTTTTAGCAGCCGGTAGAAAACATCTTTAGATATTCCTTTTCTCAGTTAATTCATTTTTACACACTACTCTGCTCTGCAGCTGACTGGGACCCCAGTAACAGGACTTGAAAGAGTTATCTGAGCTGGGTGTGTGGTCATGGTTGTGAAGAGCTGAGATACCCTACAAGGAGTCTCATACATCTATACTTAGCAGTACTTTCTGCTTTTCTGTCTTGCCTGTACCTTGACACTTGGTGTTCATGTCTAGACCTTGCTCACCTAGACATCACCAGGTTTAACCCGCAAGCACTAGCAGGAGCACGGCTTTCTGCTCTAGAAAACGCTCGTTACTTCTTTGTTGAGGAAGTACGCTACACATGCTTCATCAGCTCCTCAGTTCAGGGGAGTGCCTGAGCTATGCATTTTTTTATCATGCAGTTTCAAGCATCTCAGAGATCATGATTTTAATTTTTTTTATAAGCTGTTTCTTATATTTTTATTACTCTTGGCTAACTTACAGGGACCTGCCATGTATTATCTCTTATGTTTACATCAGATAAGGAGGATATCACCCATACAACTTACTCCAAGCACTCACTTGCAGCAGTAAAAATAGCAATATAAGCAATACATATTCTTTTTCAAGAGGTTCTTATTAATGACCAGCTGGGGCTGCTGCTTTTTAGTTCTGCTTCAGCAGATCCTTTTCCCTTTGTATTAGCATATGTGACTAAATAAGGGAAATGCTGAGAAGCTCCTTTGGCCTCCTGCATGAAGGAAACAACCCACAGAATGAGAGAAGCCTTTCACAAACTTTTGTCTGTATGTGAATTCTGTGATGTCTAATAAAGGCAGGGGGCTGGAGGTCTACTGTCCAGCCTTTTCCTTAATGGAAGTGGCAGTAGGATCTCTCTTCTTCCCTGTATAGCTATTCCTACAGACTTCATGAGAGTATAACTTGGGAGGCACCTGTCTCACCTAAAAATTTGCCCAGAAGTGGCCAGTGAGCCTTGTATTATTAGGGAGAACTAACTGACACTTAACTTTCATTTTCTTTAAAAAATAACCAAGAAGCAAAAAGGAAGTAGAGGTTGAAAGCAAAATGAAACACGAAATAAGAGACTAAAAAGAGAGGTGAAGCATGGCATAGCACTGAGGACTTGTCCAGACAAAAACATAATTGTCAGCTGTTTTGTTTTCCTCCACAGCTGCTGATTGACTGGATTAACACGACTCTAAAACAGGAGCACATAGTAGTTAAAAGTTTGGAAGAAGATCTTTATGATGGGCTGGTACTTCATCATCTCTTGGGTAAGCTGCCTCTGAGTTAAGGCCCCATCTAGAGTACTGCGTCCAGGACTGGGGCCCCCAGCACAAGAAAGATGCAGACCTCTTGGAATGGGTCCAGAGGAGGGACACCAAGATGATCAGAGGGCTGGAGCGCGTCTCCTATGAAGAAAGGTTGAGGGAACTGGGCTTGTTTAGTTTGGAGAAGAGAAGGCTCCAGGGACACCTCATTGTGGCCTTCCAGTACTTGAAGGGAGCATATAAACAGGAGGAGGAATGACTGTTTACGTGGGTTGATAGTGATAGGACAAGGGGGAATGGTTTTAAACTAAGACAGGGGAGATTTAAGTTAGATATTAGGAGGAAGTTTTTCACTCAGAGGGTGGTGACGTGGTGGGACAGATTGCCCAGAGAGGTTGTGGATGCCCTATCCCTGGAGGTATTCAAGGCCAGGCTGGATGTGGCTCTGGGCAGCCTGGTCTAGAGGCTGGCGACCCTGCCCGTAGCAGGGGAGCTGAAACTAGATGATCTTTGAGGTCCTTTTCAACCCAGGCCATTCTATGATTCTATGAAATTAATAATGGAAAAACTTTACAAAGATAGAATAAACATACTCTTGAATGGAAAGAACTATGAATAAGTTGTCATAAAGGCAATTCTGAACAAATGCCTGGTGATCCACTATTGTTTTATACAATTATTGTTTGTCTTCTCAGAAGGTCTTTTTAGCATCAGCAAAGAGCACAGAGGCAACTTGTGATGCTACCAGAAACACTGAATGGGATTGGCGCAATGATACATATGTTTTCCAGCTCTTTTTAAATTTTTTTTTTTTAAGTTTCAGGTCTAATACTCTGAGCTGGAACTGATTAATACCTAAAGATGTGACCTCTTGGAACAGCCTCTTGGTCCATTTGTTTCTTCATTTTTCCTGTCCCTGTTTTGTTTTCCTTTCTCTGGGCACTCCTTTCAAATTGCATCTCCTTTTCCTCAAGGCTAAAGACGGCAAAGTGAATAGGATTGGTTTATTTTCATAGGTTGCCTGTCTGAGCAATGAGCTGGGATTTCTTCTATATGCTGGGATTTCTTCTATATGTGTGAGTTGGTATGGCCTCTGTGCAGTACCTACAGGAAGGATTCATGTGTTGAATTCCTGTAGCTTCCCCTAGGGAAAGGAGCACTGTGGAGTGGTGGGGATGGGAGATACTGCTGTAAGGAACAGTCTAAGACCTCCAGAGTTTTACTGATTTTACTTGAGGCTATTGGAGATTGTGGGAGTTTAACAAGGCATATGCTGGTGGGTTGTAGGTCTGAGCTATGGAAGCTAGTAAATAGTACTGGGCATTGAAAACAAGACTTTGTGTGCTTTGCTGTGATTTTATATTGATTTTTTTTTTCCTCTCGGTGGTGTTAAACGCATCCATCTTCTCCATGTGGGCTGTCAAAGAAAATCTAGGATCTCTCAAGCTGGATGTTGACAAGATAGCATTAACAGAAAAAAAACAGCGTCAGAAACTCTCTGTGATTCTGGAAGCTGTGGCTAAGTTTTTGCAACTGGAAGAAAGTCAGCTGAAATGGAGTGTGGAAGGTAGGTGCAGCTGTGAAACAGGACAAAATTAACCATCGCAGGGCTTCCTCTGCTATAAGGCTGCTGTGAAGCAATGGAGTGCCAGAACAGTAATTAAATGGCCTGTTTGCAATTATTAGATGAACCACAAGTGAGACAAGAGTATCTATCCCAGACTCAGTGCAGCTGTGTCCGCTAGGTATGTGGTTTAACAACCTTTAGCATCCACGTGAATGTCTCACAAAAAAGACTTTTAACATGTGGGATTGCTGAATTGTGATGTGATGTAAACCCCAACTTGATGTCCCATCTGTGTTACTGTGACTTTGGGATGCTCTGTACAGGGAGAACAGTGAGGTTTAATTGTTTTGCACAATAAACTTTGTTTTCTTTCTTTACATGGTATAGCTATTCTAGCAAAAGACTTACTGAGCACATTGCATCTTCTGGTCGCAATAGCAAAGCACTTCCAACCCAATCTGGCGTTTCCTCCAAATGTTCATGTGGAAACAATCACCATTGAGGTATTTATGGCTTTAATATTTGTCACTGAATATCCTAGAAACGTTTCACAAGACTTAGTTTTATTCATAATTAAGGAGAAATGTGTATGTAACAATAAATGAGAGACTTTTTCTTCTGTGAACTGTCTTTCAATTTCATGACTAGACCATAATTTTTTAGCTTAGTTCAGATGCTGTAACTTTAAAAGGATAGGAACACTTTGTTACTTTTTCTCCTTGATCCAAAAAGGAATGGTCGGATCTGAAAACAGCTATTGATCCCTGTAAAAAAGCAAAAGATTTGGTTCTGTTCCTGATGTCTCTAAATGTTTTAAAATAGAAGCCTGCACTTAATGAACATGACATTAGTTTCTTTTTGTAGGGGAAAGGAATCATTACTGTCCATTGGAGTCACATTTTGATATTTTTCTCTATGAGCTGAGGTCTGCATGCTTTCTTCCTCCACTGTGTTTCTTGAAGTCAGCTCTGGTATTTCGGGAGAATATCAAAAAGCCCACAGTTTGGGATACAATTGTAAAAATTAGCACCACCACGTCACAGTTTGAGAAATATGGTTGCAATTCAGTCATGTTTTGAGCCCTGCACCCAGTATGGCATTACCTGGAGTTTTCACTCTTCAGAGGGTGATCATTTGAACTGGGACCATGTACATACTTAATCTACATATTTCATGTCAGGAGGATTCAAAGCATCTGGGAGGGACAACCTCTTCTGGGGCCCTGCCCCAGCCTAGCACTCAGGCGCAAGTAGACCCTCTGATTTCTTACTGGAGTCTAATTACTTGTCCCTTTGCAGTGGTCAGATGCTCCTGTCATGTGAATCCTTCACACTAGTGAAAAGTCAGACTCTTTATAAACAATCTTCCCACTAGTGCCCTGTGTGGCTGCAAGTACCTCAGTGCGCAGAAATCAGGAGGGATTATCTGTAGTATCAGAAATGGGTATTAGCCCTGAGAGAGAGAGAGCGGTGGCAGTGGAGAGGTGGGGTTTTGATAGTGAGCTGTTTCTTCACAAGAGAAATTAATGCTCCTGTAGGGAACAGGTCATCCCTGGTTGAAGAGAGCAGAAGGGAGCTGCAACCTCTCAAAGTGCCTGTACTAGTTGTGCTGCACTTCTTGATAAATGCTCTCTGGTAGTCATTTAAGGCAGCAGACAGTTCATGAAAGTATCACTAATGCTTTCAGATTTTTTTGCGTAACAAAATCAAAAATACATATTTTCTGTTTAACAGAACACCTCCAAAGGATTAAAGACGGCAAATGGCGTGGAATATATCACAGGAAGCAAGTAAGAGAGGATATATTTGGTTTCTACACTGTCAATCAGAAAGGAAATATTGTGGGTGTTTTTCCCCTTAGAAAAAAAAAATAGCTGTTATAATGATGACAAAAATCATAAAACCAGGCATGCATATGCATGTTCTACTTTTTATTTAAACTTCTCTTAAAGAATGTGAGTATTTATGAGTATGTATATTGCCATGGAATATAATAATAAAAATAGTAATAAACCATCCAATACTGTAAATTCACTGTAAAATAAACAAGAAATTTTATAAAGCCACAGTGGTTTATATTTACTATTCGTTTATTTCTATTGTGTCCATAAATGAAGAGAAAGGGGGCAGATTTTTGCTTATTTTGATGCTGAAGAAATAAGGTTTGAGCTTGCTGAGTTTGTGAGGTGCTGTGATTATAAGAAAATAGGGCCATCATTCCAAGAACTAGAAACAGATTTTCCTACTGTCATCTTTTATATGCTAGAGCATCTTCAAATTCTGATTTCATGAGCAGCTTATTGCAAGAGGTTATTATGGGTTGTGTTTATAAAATAAATGTTCATTGGTCTGTGGGCCAGTTAAATTTTCATATGCTTCCAAGTGCCTACACAGATATACAGTGTGCTTAAAAACGTCTGTTGGAAAGTTACTCTGACATAAAGTTAATGGCACTTTGTACTGTATCTCCTGCTTTACAAGGTGCCTGATGGCTCGGATAGGCTTTGCTTATGAATAAGATTAGTTCTGTTGAATGCTTTTTCTAATTCTTTCTTTTTATTGCACCTCTAGAGAGAATTCAGAAGAGCAGTCAAGTAAGTACTGGCATTGCTAAATCCAGCGTTTCTCCATTATGTATTATTATGCCCCAAAGTGAGATCGATTTTTACCGCGTGATAAAATCATTACATTTCCACTAGCATTAGTGGAGACTCATTGATTTCTCCTAGCATTTTTCTCCAAATGTCTTCTGTTAAAGTCTGTACGTTCAGCAAAATGGGGCTTGGAAGTTGGGCAGTCCCTTTGCCTGTGGGCTGCAGGTAATACGGGTGGGAGGTGAGATGGAGGATGATGCAGTGGGCTGATGACCCAGCAGAGAAGCCCTGGATGGGGACAAAGTATGCCTTGAATTAAAAGAAATAATTAGCCTGTGCTGATCTCATTCTCTCTGTTGGAACTACTTATGAACACAGTGCCATGAGAATTGTGTTTCTTCTTGCCTCAGTAGTTTCAATGTCATTTCCTTTCTGCAGCTTTCAGATAGGATTCTGAAATCTGGTGCTCAGCTATGGATAGCAGCTCACTAAAGCGAGCAGCCTCACTGGAGGTTTTACCCTTAGGGCTTTTGAGGGCTGTGAAACACTTGAGGTGAAAATTGTCCATGTCTGCAGAGCCTGCAGAATGTCTGGGCGCTGCCCAAGCTCGGCTTGAGGCTTTTGGCTAGCACACCATGAGCTGCTCCTTGCTGCAAAGGAGCATTCTTTGTCCCCGGTGAATCGGTGCAACTGTTTTAATTCTCTGCTGAGCCCTTTATGTTAGCATTTCATACTTTGCAGAGGTGCAAACTGTATCATTTAATGCATGTTTATCACTTATTCCCCTGACTGGCCTCTAGCGTGGGCTGAAATAGTGAAAAATACTGTAATTGAGTATTTCTTCCAGTGGATTGATTCTGCTGGAAAAATAGATCTGAAATTCACTCTTCAGAATGCTGTCTCCATCTATTTTTAACACAGCTTGCTTAACAAAGACTGAGAGGAGTCTCATAGTGCAGCTCCAGAAGAGGCCCCTCTCGTTTGTGAGACTGCTGCAGGTTGCAAACTGGCTCGAGATGGGATGGGGTCCACCCACCAGCTTCCCAGCAGGGAAGGAGGGCAAACCAGCTAAGCTCCTTCACAGCAGAGGGTTACCTGCTGCTGGCTTTCAGGGGGAACCTTCCTTAATCAGAGTTGCATTTGCCTGCCTGCACCCTAGAAATCTGTTCCCCATTTAGTTTTGCTGCCAGAACTGGTTCAGTACAAATCTTGAGAATATCTGCAGGTGAAAATTGCAGAGCTGAATGAATTAAATTTGGTATAATCAGGCTAAAGGGAAGCCTCTATCCCGTCCTCTGTTAAATCCAAAAGCAGGATTTTTCACCTTTTCCCTGCAACTTTTTTCCTCCCTGGTTTATGAGGCGTGATTGTCTTTCTCTTTCTCAAGCCATCTTAAACCTGTGATCTGACAGTTATTCCAAACAATACCAATTAATGTTGTTTTGATACAGCGGATGATGCGTTTGATGAATTATTTAGCCGTGCTCCTGAAAGACTGGATGATGTAAAAAAGGTAATTTATTTATTTATTCCTTAATAGACATCAAAATATGTAGGGTGAAACATTCATGACTTCACTGAAAAGGTTCTCATTTGTTCCCCCCCCTTCTGTTTTCCTTAGGTATTTTTGCAATTTGTCAACCAGCATGTCGGAAAATTAGGATTAAATGTGAAAGACATGGAATCTCAGGTAGCCTGCTCTAAGCTGCATGTTATCATCTTCTGTCATTTATTTGAGAGTTTCCTCTTACCATTAGGATCCCCCCTTTTTGTTGTATCAGTTTTAAACTTGGCAGCATAATGATTGTATCTAGCTTTGGGTTAAGTCTCTGAAGTTTGAGAAACTTCTAAGAAATGGAAAAGCATTGTGCTGAATACTGTGCAGTCCTTGTAATGCTACAGGGAGTAATTTTCAGAGTCGACTGAACTCCCATCTTTCTGAAGTAAGGCTGATTCTGACAATTACCCTGAAAGTCAGGTTGGTTGCTGGCATTTAGTGATCTTTAATGCGGGGTTTGCTGCAGGGTAGGAAGGCTTGATTTTCTTTAAATGGCTGAACTCCATTCTTTGAACATCGAGCATTCTTTGAACATTAGAGTCCATTAAGTTGCAGAAGTGCTCGCTGGGCAGCCCAGGATCACCTCCCATGCACAGCAAAGAGAGGCTCAGTCACACCTCCACTGTGCTCGGGGATGGAGCAAGGGATGGGGAGAGATCTCAGGGTGTCCCCAGTGCTTTTGTCTTTGCTTCCATGGACACATACACTATAGTGGCAGGAGATATCAGCCAGTGAGAAGGGAAGTTCTGGGAGGCTTTTGTCATAAATCTCAGGTGCCATGCACAGGTGTATTCGTGTGTTAGTCACTTGTGGCTGTCTGAAGTCTCTTCACATCTGGAATGGTCTGTTTTAATAGTGGTCCTTTCACGAGGTCGTATTTTTTTTAATATGAGCTTAGGAGCCTTATGTAAGCATGTACAAGGCGTGCTAAGAGGTCGAGGAGAATGAGTCAGGGGGCTGTCTGGTTGCCAGAGCACCACTGCAATTCCCTTATCACTAGAGTGGTGTTTATCTTTGGAATTTACTGAAAGCCCACATAATAAATAATATTCAAATCATTCCCCTTCTAGTTTGCAGATGGAGTTATTTTACTTCTGTTAATTGGACAACTAGAAGGTTATTTTCTGAATTTAAGGGATTTCTTTCTGACTCCAGCCAGCACCACAGAGATGGTAAGTTGTTATTTAATCACTTAGAGCCTGAAGCTTCAAACATCTTGTGTATTTATTGCTTCCATATGTCAGAAGAGCTCCGTGTCGTGCCGTAACTGCTGCTGCGTATAAAACCATATGCATGCACGGTGTTTGCTGGTAATGCTTTGGGACAGTACAAATGCAGGAGCTAGGCGCTGTTCAAATACTTTGGAACATGTTGTTATTTTCTTCAGAAATTTATTTTTGTCTTATGTGATGCGAGCTATTGTTAATTGCATTTATTTATGCAGATACATGCTTCTGAAGCCTTCCGCTTAAAAACAGAGGCTCTCTGCAGCAGGGAATTGGTGTGCTATCCTCCTACAAGTCTGTCCTACAAATGACATTGTTAAATGGATGACATATCTTGCATAACAAAATTGGATTCATATAGTTTTCCTTATGCCATCCTAAAAATATGCCATAACTGAGACATGACCAGAACATTTTGAAGGCCCCTTCTGTACTTCAGAAGCTCTCGAGAATATACCTCCTTTCTTTCCCCAAGGCTGGGAGCTGCAGTGTACCCAGCTGTTCTTGCCTGGCTCCATTCTCAACCTCTACTACACAGATTTTGTCAGAACATCCAAAGGAAGAAGTGATATCAGCCAGAAGGTAGTGCATGCTGGGTTGCTGGTGTGATTGCCCCAGCCACAGATCCGGGATACGGAAACGTTTTGAGATATCTGAGATCTTTTCAAATTGTTTCTGATGTGGCTAAGGTCATAGGTGGGATGATGGCTCTGTTGCTGACCCTGGTGAATCACTCACACTTCTAGGAAGCTGACCATGAGGACTGTTATTTATATTGATGGTTTTGTATGTGCACATGCCTCTGCAGCATTAAATCAAAAAACTTTTTTCATTTGGGTCAATGAATGGCCCAGAAAATCTTGAAACCCTGGATGTTTTTTCTGGGTTGTATTCATTTAGATCTCTGACGATGAAATGTTTCATATCCTTTGTGCTCTAGAGATATCTGA
Source organism: Numida meleagris (assembly GCF_002078875.1). NCBI lineage: Eukaryota > Metazoa > Chordata > Aves > Galliformes > Numididae > Numida > Numida meleagris. Next base: position 70,161,206 of record NC_034409.1, read on the forward strand.
GAAGGGAATCTCTCCTCTGATGTGATTTGCATTCAGGGTTTCCCACACAAATGTCAATTCCCAGTCACACTGCAGCTCATCTCCCCAGGCACTATTTATCTGTGATAAAAATTCTCAGATGTCCCTTCTTAAATAATAAGTACTTCTGTGAAGATCATCGAAACATTTAAAAGTACAGCTGTCTGAGATGTAGGTTCAGATTTTGTCAAAAATTGGTTGTTGTAAGCTGACGACTGTTAAAGGTATTCAGAAAATTCAGATTTTATATCTATAATGATGGAAAACAGATTTTGAAGAGTTAAATAAAATCAAAGCATAACATCTTTCCCTTTCTTCTCCTGCACTTAGTTTTCAAAATTGTGTGCTCTGGTTCTCTGAATTAGGAATAAACTTTCAACATTTTCAATAACTTCCTTCAGAAGAAGTCGATGAATATTTTTTCGTTTAAGATTTTGTAGATAATGTTTTTCTCTTTTTGTATTAGCCCTATTTCAGCTGCAGAGATCTCAAGAAATGAGATGCCCCTACATTTTAGGAACAAACCAGAGCTTAGAATTCCTAGTTCTTACCCTGCTTCCACTGATCACCAGCCCCAGAGGAGGCTATAATGGGACTATGTACTGGTTCAATTCAACACTGTACGTCCTAGCAATTTCATTTTAGCAAATTTACAACAGTATTTGCTGTTGAATACTTTGCCGAAGTGGTATTTACTGTTATTCTTGTCTGATGTTTATGACAAGAAAGCAAGCAAGATGACAGTATAACTAAAAATATTGAGCTACCATGGTTCAGCTGTCATTTGAACATAAAATATGTCTTTTGATTCCCATGTGCTGTCTTACTCCCTGCCACATTAGACGTTAATTGGTACAGTAAAGTATGAAAATATAACCTTTGCTGATATTTAAAACATGTCATTCATGTAATAAAAGTGTGACAACCACATGCACCATTAAGATCAGTGCAGTGCACCAACTTGCATTCAAGCTGGAAGCTTGTAGTTCCAAACTGATAAGTACGCCTCATGAGAGTCACAAGGAGAGGAAACTGCAATGGAAGTTGTGATTCTGATGAGGAAAATAGAAACAAAAACTGAAGGAGGCAGGGAGGATGGACTCATGTTGCAGGGGTAGGAGACCTAAGCAAAGCGGAGCCGAAATCCTGGAGGTGACCGGCCTGCAAGTGCAACAGGTCTGTGCTGTGAGTTGGGTTACTTTTGTTCAGGTTTTCTGTATGTCTCTTACAAACAGCAAGGCTTCTAAGCAGCTGTAAATAAGGTCTGGTTCTGGGTTCTTGTGTCTATAGAAAATCATATATCCTGAGACAAGAGATAGAATTATGAAATTATCAGGCTGGAAGGGTGAACATTGTGTAGTTAGGCGATAAGGCCTGGGAGGGCCGCTGTGCTTATCACAACTGTGCAGACTTGGTACTTTTTGTCAAAACAGTCCCAGAGCTGAAATACCCCAAACGTGCTGGTCTCTGTCAGATTGTAAATCCTAGAGAATCTGCCATCTCTTTTGAGTGTGAAAGTGCAGCTGCCTGGAACAACTTACTTTTCTAGGTTGCCTTTCTTAGGTAGTTATCAGTATTTGGACAACCAGGGTATCAGGCCCAGCCAGCATGGGTTTGTGAAGGGCAGGTCCTGCTTGACCAACCTGATCTCTTTCTATGATCAAGTGACCCGTCTGGTGGATGAGGGAAAGGCTGTTGATGTGGTCTACCTAGACTTCAGCAAAGCCTTTGACACTGTCTCCCACAGTATTTTCCTGGAGAAACTGGCAGCCTGTGGCTTGGACAAGTACACCCTTTGCTGGGTAAGGAGCTGGCTGGAGGGCCGGGCCCAGAGAGTGGCGGTGAATGGAATTAAATCCAGCTGGCGACCGGTCACGAGTGGTGTTCCCCAGGGGTCGGTGCTGGGGCCTGTCCTCTTCAATATCTTTATTGATGACCTGGATGAGGGCCTTGAGAGCACCCTCAGTAAGTTTGCAGACGACACCAAGCTGGCAGGAAGTGTCGATCTGCCTGGGGGTAGAGAGGCCGTACAGAGAGATCTGGACAGGCTGGATCTCTGGGCTGAAGCCAATGGGATGAGATTCAACAAGACCAAGTGCCGGGTCCTGCACTTCGGCCGCAACAACCCCAGGCAATGCTACAGGCTTGGGGCAGAGTGGTTGGAAAGTTGTGTGGAGGAAACGGACCTGGGGGTATTAGTTGATGCTCGGCTGAGCATGAGCCAGCAGTGTGCCCAGGTGGCCAAGAGGGCCAATGGCATCCTGGCTTGTTTCAGAAATAGTGTTGCCAGTAGGAGTAGGGAAGTCATTCTCCCTCTGTACTCAGCCCTAGTGAGGCTGCACCTCGAGTACTGTGTCCAGTTCTGGGCCCCTCACTGCAAGAAAGACATTGAGGCCCTGGAGCGTGTTCAGAGGAGGGTGACGAAGCTGGTGAGGGGTCTGGAGCACAGGCCTTATGAGGAGCAGCTGAGGGAGCTGGGATTGTTCAGTCTGGAGAAGAGGAGGCTCAGGGGAGACCTTATCGCTCTCTATAACTACCTGAAGGGAGGTTGTAGTGAGCTGGGGGTCAGCCTCTTCTCTCTTGTAACTAGTGACAGGACGAGGGGGAATGGCTTCAAGTTGCGCCGGGGAGATTTAGGCTGGACATTAGGAAATACTACTTTTCTGAAAGAGTGGTCAGGTGCTGGAACGGGCTGCCCAGGGAGGTGGTGGAGTCACCGTCCCTGGAGGTGTTCAAGAAACGTTTAGATATAGAGTTGAGAGACATGGTTTAGTGGCGTTATTGGTGGTAGGTGGATAGTTGGACTAGGTGATCTTGTAGGTCTTTTCCAACCTAGCTAATTCTATGATTCTATGATTCTATGATTTCTGTCTGAATATTTACTTTGAAATCTGCTAGTTACCTTTCCTTGCAAATCTCATATGCTTACAGGGAGGAAAATGAGACGCTTTTACCTGTGCTGATTCAATAAGAAAACATTTGATTTATTCATTCTGATCAGAAAAATTGTGTAGGTCAGTATGAGCGTAAGCTCTCCTGTCTGCTGAGTATGAATGGAAAAAAACAGGCTCAAATTCTGTCAATCTCAGTTAGTTGTAAATCACAGAACCAGCTAAAACATAAATCTATCGCTTCACTTCAGAGCATGCAGTTTTTGCTTGGCTTATGCACGTGGGACCCCAGTGCTTGTTGTCAGAAGATAATAGGAAACAGCGTGGCAGCGTTTTATGTTGTACCTCCTGAAGGATAAATTGCTCAGTAGCCTAAGGAATGTACAAAGAAAATTTGAAGTTCTTACAGGCCTTGTTACATCATTAGAGGAAGAGAGCCTGCTAATTACCATCCAAGTAAACAGCTGCCCTTAAGATGTAAGAAGCTAGTAAATTGAATGTTATATTATTTTGAAATATCATTCATCATTACTCCATATGCCTGTGGTGCAACTTTCATGTGGGAAAGTGAGAGAAAAACAAGCGAGGAAAAATCAGGAAAAGAAGCCCAGCCTTTAGTCATAGAGGTATACTTAATTTATCAGGAGTAACGTTAAGGATATCATCACTACTGTTACATGTATATACATCTTTATATGTTAAAGCATAAACTTCTACCTCACAAATATAACTGATCAGAAGATTTCCAATCTTGGTAATTCTAAATGAAATATAGACAACTTTTTACTGACATATTTTTTTATCCCAAATATGGTAAGCATATGGGCATTGTTTAAAAAAAAAAGTAGAAATAAATTCAGTGCATCTGTTAAATCCAGTTGTGAATATACTCTGCTTTCCCTGTGGAAACATCCATTAACAGAAGACTTTCACATGCAAGGTCTATTTTTAAATAAATGGATTGTTATTCCCACTGCATGAGTGGGATACATACTGTTGGAGATGAATTGTACATCTGATTTTATGTAATAAATGGTAGAAATTCTGAAGAGCACTCCATCAAAAGTAAAGAGATGAATATTAGTACATATTTATGAATCAGTATCTTATTCCAGCTACTAGAGAAATACTTCTAAAAACATCCTGGCCATTATGCTGATAGATGGTCAGTATTTTCTATTATATTGATCTCTCTCTTGTCAACAGCTTCACAATGTTAACCTTGCATTGGACTTGCTAGCGGATGGAGGTCTTCTCAATTTTTCTGTGAACTCTGAAGGTGAGTCATGGCACACAGACTTGTCTGGAGTAGCAGTCCTAACATCCTGGCCAGCAAAACTGAGCGTGATTGAGGAAAGTAGCTTCTGCAATGTGGCACCAACGCATTTCATATTATGACTGACCCATAGCTCCTTATTCAGAATGAATAATATTAAAGCTAAAAATTATTTTGAAAATATTTTATTTCTGTGCTAAAGATGTTACAGTATTACAGGTATACTAATTACACTGAATTTGAACTGTTTAATAAGTCAGTGTTGTTACAGATTTAGAAGAGTGGCAGTTCTTATTGAAGTACAGTGGCTGAGCTGGAGGGAAAGCCATTTTCCTGTCTCAGAAGAAGTTTAGGTGGTACAAAACCAAACTTGTTTTATATGAGAAGACACCTTTCAGAAAATGTTCTGAGAATCAGAAAGACTGACTGCTTTATCCAAACCCAGAGTGGCTGGTGGGTTAGTCTCCTGAATGTGAAACTCGTAGGTCTGAGCTGTTGCTCTGCCTAGTTCAGACCTCTGAGCTGAATCTTAATCTCCTTCATTCAAGTGAATGCTTACATTACTGAGTCAATGCTTTGTGCCTGATTTTACTGGGATGCATGTTCTTGTTCCTCTCTCACCCCGCCAAAAAAAAATTCCTTTGATTGAGTCCAACTTTTCAACTAAAAATTTGCCCCACAGAACATTTTTGACCAGCTGCTCATCCAGGTGGAATGGGGATGTGGGATGCAACTGCATTAATGAGTTCTCAAATAGCACAGGAGAGGGCTGTGGCTGCTCAGATTGACTTCTTGCAAAGAGCAAGGCACACAACCTCAGCCTGTCATTGCTCCCACAGGCTCAGAATCTTGTTGCTGAATAAGAAAATCAGATGTCAAAGATAATAAGAATTACCTCTTCCACTGTTAGTTATTCATAAGCAAGTCTATATGTGTGTTTAGTATGGAACCTAGCGCATCAAGGAGAGGGAATGACAGAATTTATTTTTGTTTTCTTTTTGCATCACACTTTGGTGATGCTGGCAATTTGCATGATGGGCATGCATGAAGTGTGGGCCTTTTGCCACATGGCATAGACCCATGAGTTTAGAAAGCTATTTATATTAAATATGAAACAAGTAACATGCCAGTGCATGAGCTCAGGTCTCCTTGCTGGGATCCTCTTTTTATATGAAAAGAGTTAAAGCCTTGCATTTTCCTTCCTTCTGACTATTCTCTACTGCCTCAAATACATATTTGATCATTAAAAAAAAACAGTGGTGCCAACATCCACCAATCCTCTAGCTTCACAGGGAAAATCCTCAGCTAGTAATCGATTTTAATATGATTTAGGGGTGTTTACTACAGATACAGGATCTTGTCTAGTGGTGTTTCATTGTTTCTTCTGATGATTTACAACGTCAGAAGAACAGTAAACCCTCTCTTATTAGTTACCAGCTTCCATTGCAATTATTAAACGCAATGGAAAATTGCCTAAGAAGAATGTGGAAGCTGAAAGCTAAAATAAAAAAAGGAAACAACCAACAGCAGCAAAATGTGATAGAAAAATTACACCCAAAAAATAGTGTCAGGCAATTCCCAATATGATTCATGCCATAGAGGAATCATGAACAGTGAAAGGTGTATAAAAAATGAAAGGTGTAAAGTCCTATTAAATTATCTTCTTTGTACTATCAGAGAACAAGAGATAAGAATTATTTCTTGCTATGCATTATTTATCCTGTCTTCCAGCAAGATAGTGCAGCCAAGGTCCTTTTTCCTTATGTTCATTTAATAAATAAATAATTTGCTAGATTTGTGGTTCCTGTTTTGCTTCTTGTTGCAATTAAACTATCTGAGTTTGCATTATATTTGGGGAAAGTTGGAAGATTGGCTTTGGCAGTGGTAGAATCCTCCAGTCCTCCCATCTGGTTTTGTTGTTTCTTGTGTATCCACAGATATTGTGAACGGAGATCTGAAGACCACAATGCGGGTTCTTTATTGCTTGTATTCCAAGTACAAGGCTAAAGAAACATGAAGAGCAAGGCCAAGAGCTTAGACTGCCTTTTTTTTTTCCTTTCTTCTTTTTTTTTCTGCTAGTATGTCATAGTCTGGTTTTTGGATTTCCAGTTCTGTTTGCCACTGTGTATATGCATGCACTTGTGTGACACTTGCTGTATTAACACTGTATATGCAAGTATGTATTTGTGCAAAGTTTCACATAGATGGCCTGAATAACTGGAAGTGTGTGTGTGTCCGGGGCCAGTGAATTTTGTAATTCTGTGTCTGGAGCAAGAGCTTATTCCTTCTGAGACCTCCTCATGCTGCAAAGAAATGTAATGCGTACTTGTTTGAGACTTTGGATTCTTTGCTTCTGGAGATGAATGTGGAATATTGCAACCTCCCCGCTTTTTTGCTGCTTGTTCACTCTGGAGAGGGGGAAGGCCCACCATGGCATCTCTGGGAAGATTACAGATACTACGGAAGCTCAGGTTCAAAAACTTCTTTACACAAGTGATCAACTGTTGCCAGATGGAGGATGTGGACAGGATACCAAAAGAATAAGTAGCCAAAATGAAGTTGTCACCTACCAAAGCGTTTGATGAAAGTTTCATCACTTGCCTTCTCCAATCTGGAAAAATGACCCAGGATCACATGCTGCCATGAGACTGCAGTAACAGAGGGAGCTCCTACACAGCTATGGAAAAATGCCATGGCTTCCTTGCTAAGCTTATGCCAAACTGGACAGCTCCAGCCATTTTGCAGCCTAATGTAATGTGTTGCTAGTGGGAATGTGGATTGCCACACCAAGCACTTTACAGAAGAGACTGACATGAGTGCATTTCCCTCTAGACAGAGGTGGCAGATGCTGGCTGATTCTACAGCTGGTAGAAGTAGAGGCCATCATGGATGGGTGGAACACAACTCTCAGTTTCTGCCACTTCCAACAGCATACTCATGCTGGGGGCTCTCAAACTCCTCTGGGACCCTCTTAGCAGTGTTGGTCCAGCAGCAGTCCCCACACATCCCAGCAGGACCCTCTGGACGCAGCCTGCTAACCACAAGTCATGTGAGCTGTAACCCGTCTCTTTCTTCGGTGTTTTGAATTAGAACCTCTGTCTGCTCCCCTAACCTTAAAGTGATGTCATGTTTGTATTGCATAAAGCTTGAGATGTAATTAAAAAAAAGTTTTGATATTATTTTGACTTCCCTCTCATCTGATTTAATTTCCTGCAGTCAGTGACTCTGACACTTGATCTCTGATCCAATCCTCCATCTGTGTAGTGATGGGAAACTGAAGCATGCCAAGTGTGAGTGGTGACATTTAAAGATGAGAATTTGTTGTGTCTAGTTCCTGAACACCCAGACAAAGAAAGATCCTTAGATAGAAATAATGATGTCTTTAAGTCCTTCCTTTGAAAGTGGTAATAATGCACAGCAGCTAAAGGAAAGCATTCTGCAAACTGCTGTGAATGTAATCCTTTTTGCACTAATAATAATCTCATCAAGTCTTTACAGAGAAAAATGGAATGTGTGTTGCCAGTGAACTACAAGATCAAGTTGCTTCCCTAGCAAAAGTTTTATTTGCTATTTCAAAAGGTTTAAGTGAGAAATACTTGTTCTTTCATGTGCAATTCTCTTATGTCTCTTGCTTTTTTCCTTAATGGGACTCAAACAATTGGCTGGGAAACCTTTAAGTTTGTTCTCTCTTTGCAGATCCCTTCTGCCGAGCTTTAACTTTGCAAGTGAATTGTGCAGTAAGTCATTATTGGGCAAGTAAAACAGGGATGTTGTTGATGGAGGGCAGGAGTGCCTCTGGCTAGGACAAGATGCAGCACAACCTCCTCCGCCAAGGAGCTTAACCTGAATCTCCTCCCCACTGCTGGTGACCGCAAGTCATTTCCAGTGTATGGCTTTTGTACAGCATCTGGGCTGTGGTGTGGGATGAATTGGTGCTGCCCAGCTGGGTGGTTATCAGGGCTCAAGGAAATGCAGATTTTTCTCAGCATCCTTGGAGTTTTATCGTCTTCTCCTCTAGTATATGTAAGTCTGGTGCTTGTGTTTCTGCAGATTCCTATCAGGGAAGTTTGGTTCTTGATATTTAATAGAAGGGGTTGTATGCTCTTCCCAACACCAGTTTGTCTAAACCTGTTATAAACAAGTCATTCTTTTGAAAATGTTCAGGGGAAAAAATGACAGCTAATGTGCCTGCATGAAAAATACAGTAAGACGTAATATGAACATTTTAATCTTTTTTTTTAATGCAGTGAGCCAATTTATAACACACTTGACATCTCTGACTGCTTTGATAAAAGGCCCATGTTTGATTCCTAAAACACACTGCAGAATATTACTAATCCATTGTGCAGGCACCCACTTCATAGACCAGTGCGGAATACACAAGTACACTATTTGCATTTGAGATATAATCGCAGGCTTTGCATAGTCTGAATTGCAAAAACAGGCTGATGGAGTTAATTCCAACAGTATGAAGCTGGAGAAAATGGGAATCAAAATATCTTGTTTCTCTTTCCTGTTAGAAGTATAAGTTAATGAAAAATAAAGCTGCTCACTGTTTAAGCTGGCAAATAAACGATGATATTTTGAATAAACTAAGCTCTCTGTACAAACCTTTTCGTTGACATAATCAAGGTTACCATGTCTGTGTTTAAATCCTAGAGAGTAAGCCATTTCTGATGGAAAAGCATGGTGGACTGTTAAGATATTGGGTTTCTTATTTATAGTGCCTGTAGCTAGGTGTATGGGAATTGCTAAGTCACTGCCTGAGCCAATGATTGAGCACCTGGTGAAGGGACACGGCCAGCCCTGGGAGCACAGGTGAAAACAATTCCTGGTTCCACCCCTCCCTAAGCCTCATTTAAGGGCTGGCTGCCACATGGGAAGGGTCTCTCTGTGGAGATCTTTTCTTTGGGAGTGTTTGGTGAGTCCTGATCCTTAGGATGGGTAAGCAAATCTTTTTTTTTAACTGGATTGTGACCATCACCCTTCTTTGAGTAATTTAAAACTGGTTATTTGCCATTGTCTTTCCGTATGCTAGGTAAGCAACTTTAGGTCCACTGACTTCAGTTCTCCAGTGGGGTTGTTTACTGACTGTGTCGAATGGTTTCTGGGAAAGAAAATGCGGTCTGTTTCTCTTCTAAATAGCCAATATTTTGTCCAGGAATTTCTGAGCTGGAGAAGAGCTCTGCAGGAGCTTCTGATGCTGTCATTGTCTCAAAGGCATGTGACTTGTAGCCATCTAACAGGGCTGAGACTGGGAAGAGGTCTGAAGTGCTTTGACTCCTGGTTGATTTAATTCTTCTATTGTCCTGTCTTTCTGATGTGCTCTGCCTAGAGCATAGGTCACCTATAAAGATGCTTTTGCAGACATAGAGTCACAAGGGTCTGTGGAAAGAAGAGTGGGAGCAAGGGGCGGAGTTAACAGGATGACATAAGGGAAGTGACAGATGCACAACAGTTTGAGCTATGGGATCAGACTGTAGACCTGAGCTCTGCCCTTGGAATTTGGACCCCTCCTCCTGTAGGGCCATTTCTTCATGCCCTTGGGAGGGTAGAGCTGTCTGATGGGGACCTTGCTGGTGGGCCCCATTGGGAAGTGGGCAGTTAAACTTCAGAGAGAAAACACTAACAGACCTGAAATTCTGCTTGTGGGAAGCAGCAGCAGCACCTGTGTGCTCTTGAGAGGTGCCTGTTCTTCATGTCTGTCTTTGTCTTTTGTTTTTTTCTCTCCTCTTTTCTTCCTGTGATTTCTATTGTGCTGCCTTTCAGGGAGTCAATTCCAGAAGTCTCTTCAGCAATTAAGCTTTCAAACCGTGAAAGCAGCTAATTCAAATTCTTCTCTGTGAGCTCAAAGGGTGTGTGCATGTGTGTGTGAAGAGATCTTGCTGCTCTTTCAGGCATCTAAAATCTCCCTAAAGATAAAAGCCGTTGTCAGTTTTCACGCACTTGATTTTTTTTTTTCCTAGTCAATTAATATTGTGAGAAAGAAGAGGTGAAAGTGTTACTTTGCAGGCTACAGCAAACAAAATAGTGTACAGCAGGCCATCTACTTGCTGTGGAGATGAATGGGCTTCCTGTGTTACTCTAAATCTGCTAGGATTGTGACAAAGTTAGCAGGACACAAAGAATAAGAAACGGAGAGGTATATTTTGAGACTAAAGAACACGAGGCCAAGAGAGCAGTACTGTAGGCTAGAACATCCTTTCCCCTTATCTGCTCCGTCAGTCAGTTGTACTTTCTGCAATTTTAAAATAAAAACCCTACACCTCTATTTCTTTGGCACTTTTACTTGAAAATAGTGCATCAGGGCACCTCTTGCCAGCGAATCTTCCCCCTAGTGCCTCCAGATCTATAAGCCTTTTCCCTCCACGCCATGACAAGAGGAGATGCCTAAGCCATTCTGGTCTGTAGCTGCCTTCTACAATTGAAGTTTTTAAACTTTATCCACTGTCCTTTCTCAGGCTGTACTAATTTCACATTTTGTCAGGAAGCCAATAAAGTAACGTGAAATAGTGGATACATGTTAGAAGAAAAGGGAGGAGCTTTATCGAAAACTGATGACTTTTATCTGTAGAAGAATGGCTGGTTGTTTAGGTGAGAAATGACTCAATTTGGGTCTTAAAATTTTCCTGTCACGTAATTCTGGGGAACTACAGTTGAATTGCTTCATGCTCTCCACTTATATCACAGATGCCCATCAGGTTTTATTTCCTCTGGAGAGCTGCAGCCTGTACTGGGCTCTTCTTGCCGTTGAGGGGCTCCACAGCAGTTGAATGGCTTCATTTTTCTTGGGAAAAGGAGCTCAACTGTAGTGTTGTGCCCTTGATGGAGAAATGGGAACTTGAAACATAAGAACTTAAATGTCTGTGGTGTGCTGCAAGTATGTTTCTTTCTCCATCGCTCATCTTTTTGCCAGTTGGCTCCCTCTTCTTTTCTTCTGTGTTTAAAGACCACTTTTTGCATAGGGAGAGTGCTTTATTTTAACGAAAAATGTCAACCATCACATTCAGACATCCCGTTCCTGCCAGGACAATCTATCTCTGGATCCTAAACTGCAGCGCATACTTTAAGTTTGTCCCTGGGCTTGGATGTCCTTCTGGACCACCTGTTGCATAGCCAGTTACCAGTCCCAGGCCAGAGAACATGAGAAATATTTTTCAACTCTGTATGCACAGTGCTAGCCAGGCTTCTAGGGACAAAAGCCTGGGAAAATAAAATATATTGAGTCAAAAACACAAAATTTTCAAGGTGTCTCTTAGCATGGATGTTTTTACTAGAAATAATATTATGAGCCTATTGTATGATCTTAAATAAATATCTAAAGAAGTGTATTTCTAGTGCAGTTTCACCTCTGCTATGTAATGGTAAAGATTTTTGACCTCATTAAGTTACGATACATAGTAATGTAAGGAAGTCTTAGTGAAACAAGGTCTATGTATTTTGTCAGGTTATTCTGCAGGCAAACCATCTATAATCTTGTTTTAAAAAAAACCCCTCAAATTACAACCTCCTTCTAGCATCTGACTTTTCTGTGTATTCCTTCTTGTTTCAGCATTTTGACTCTTTGTTCCTCAATTTTTTTTCTCTCTTGTGGCCTCTGGTGCTAATTGCCTGGGTGGTCACACAGCTGCCTTTTGCAATGCCTGCTCCTTCCCTTCCCTGAGATGTCCCTGGGAAGGTATTTTCAGGAGAAGTCACATTTGCAATGCAGAAAAGCTGTGAAAAAATTCTGGAAACACCACCTGGCTGCTCTGTATAAGAATGTAAAATGTTTCTTAGTGACATGTAGAAAGAATTCCTTTATCCTTCCTCCAGCATTAAAAAAAAAATAATAAAACAACCCAAAAAATGAAGATGTAAGTCATAGCATTTTGACCAACCCAGTACGTTAGGGTTGCAAAATACATCCAGACCCTGATAAAAAAAACTAATTTTCCATCCCTGTTTTACCTTCTGATGCAAGGCAGCTAGCGTATGCGTGTGTATATTTAGGTTCCTTGGATGTGTTCCCTTTTTGGCAGGAAGATGTTGAATAGAGAGGTTTTGAAAAATTCTGGATGTTGGAGGACTCCAGCAGATGGCATTCCTTTGATGCAGCTGTTGTACACCAGGATTTCTGGTGATCATGTGTGAAATTCCTGGATGCTAGTCTCCCACTTGGCACTGATGGGAATATTCCCTATGCTGTATTATTATGTGTCATAGTGTAACTTCTGGAAACATCAGGTTTGCAGTGTGCAAATAGAGTTAGATACGTGTAGAGTGTACCTCAGAGTCAAGGCACCTCCAATTTACTGTGTTCACTCCGCAGATTTTTTCCAAGTTTCTGTGCGAGAAGTCTTGTAATGACAAGGGCCTTTATCAATAGCAATCAATGATAGAAGGCTGAGCATCTCCAAGGTGAAGCTTAGAGGTTATTAGTGGGACAATTACTGTGCAGACAAGGGGAATACAGCTCTTGCACCAGGATTCCTCCAAATTAGAGTGTTGTAGGTGAGAGAAATCCAAGCATATAATTTCCTACCCAACTACCTGTGAAGCTTGCATCCTTACAGAGTTTGATCAGCCACAAGTTTGATTTAAGTGCTTTCTTATTCCTTTAAGTTACTCAGGAGATCGCTGGTGGGATATGCTTTGAAACATGTTTTGGTTCTCCTGAGGATACAGTCTGTCAGGAAGGGCAAGGAAGTCTATGTGGAAGGGGATTTTCTAGGACATGAAGCCGAGAGGGCAAGAGTAGTTGGTAACATTTCTTGCAGGGGATCCCCACTGTAGAAGTGTTGACTTTGGCCTGTTGATATGTCTAGAAACCGTGTAAAACATGTACCGTGCACTTTATGTAGAGCAGATGGTACAACAGGCTCTGCTGGTTGCAGTGTGTCAAATAACAGATTGTCTGGAAAAGTTTGCTTGCTTTTGGCAGACAATTTAATTCAGCTCATGGTATGTTACTGAAGTTCAAAGCGCCTCTGTGCAAAAGTAGGCAGCTAACACATTTTATGTCATCTGTTATACCAAAAGTTTCTTAAATAATAAAAGAATGTTAGAAGTTGTGTCTCTACTTGTGCTCGTGAGTGGAGGTGGGGAAAGGAGTCTTGAGTATGCAAGTAGAAAAAGTAGTCTGAAATCCATACGTTTGAGTCATGTTCCAAAGACACAGTCCCCTCCCAGTTGGTACAAAATTGTATTTTTATTATCTTTTTATATACATTTTGAAATAATTCCTCCCTTCTGTGTTGAAGTGGGAGCAACATAAGAAGATCTCAGACTTTACTGGAAAAGATACTATTTCTACAACTCCTAATGCCTGTGCAGGATGGTGTATTAGATTTGGCACCAAGTATGGTCACAGATTCATAACCTGTAAAAACTAAGCATACATGGATGTTAAACTAATAATAAAGAAATCTGTGTGTACGGCTTCATCATACTGAGCATGGATGATCACATTTCTAAGGGATCCTAGGAGAGGCTGGCTTCTTCAGGTCCTTCTTTGTGTGTCATTGCATGTTAATCTCCTCTCTAAAACAGCTGTTGAATACTCCATAATGTAATCCAGACAGAAGTACTATGTTGAGCTGACTGTCACCTGGACTGGTCTGCTGTGCCCTCTTGCAATCTTCTTTTAGCTCTGTCAGATGGGTGAAAATCTGAAGTTCCTATCAAGTCACCTGCTTGTCCTCCTGGTGCTAAGATCAGCTCATTGTATGGTGTTTGCAGATTTGATCTGAGGAGCTTAAAGTCTTGCAGACCGTGGTTGTATGTGATTCCAAGTGGTGATAACATCTTTAAAGTGGAATTTTTCTTTTAAAATACCGTAATATTTGAATCAGTATATTTCATTCCCTTGTTGCATATCTTGTACATTAAATTCATTTGCTAAGGTGTGTGTCTTCTGTATGTTCATGTGTGCCAAATGCTGAGAGAACAAGAAACTATTATCACCCACAGTTCCTCAGTGTGAGCCCTAGAAGCTCATCCTTTTTGTTCTGCACACCACTTGTTCAGCCACTACTTGTCCAAAGTAGTGGCTGTCATGCTGTCAGGTGCTGTGACATGTCTGTAGGTGCAAGGTAAGACTTGTGTTGGCAAGGATAAGGATGGGAAAAGGAGGAGGTGTGCTGGCATCCTCACTACACCGAACTCCTACAGGCCTTTGAGTTTTTCAGGACAGACAACAGCAGGTTCCCTCTGTGCAAATCCAGCCAGACGACAGACGAGGCTGTTGCCAGCTGGCATAGTTTTACCATGCCTTTCTTATTAATCATGATTTGCTGTTTTTATCTCATCCAGCCTGACTGCCATTTCTCATTATCACCAGTGAGGTGAGGGGACTGCCTTTTTTTTCACCTCCTTTACTGTGGTCATTCCCATCTCTTAGGATTTCCAGGGAAGGAGAAGCTGCCCAGAGCCTACATTTGTGTGGATCAGTGGAGATAATCATTATCTGTGTGAGGAGCAGCAGAAACCCCCATGGCAGACAAGAGTTGTGGTATGACAATGAAGGCAATGGTCTTAAGGGCCATGGGGCATGTTATCTGGAGGAGGAGAGTAAGTGGGCACAGGTGGTCTGGAGGAGGAAAACACTCAGCTGTGACTGAGAAGGAGGCTGGAAGGCGTGAGGGAGAGGCAAGGGAAGTTAGGACTGAGACCAATGCACGAACCCCCTTCCATGTATCCTCAGTGCTTGGGAGTGCAAAGGAAGGAAGAAGGTGGCAGGTGCAGAGTGAACCTCTATGAACCTGACAAGCATGTGAGGCAGGACAGCTCGAGGAAACTGCTTTCAGTTCAAAAGCACTCACATGTATGTTTCAGATGCTTTACTGGGATATAAAGAAGATCTGTGTTTTCTTAGCAATGTCACAGTTCTTTGCATTTTCTAAAATGAGATAGTGACTGTGCAGTGTGCAATAATACAGGCAAGAAACCTGCCCAAATGTTGACCCAGCAGAAGCAAGCTGGGTGCTTGGGAACCTTCAAGAGATCCTTCCTTTAGGACAATGGGTTAGTGACCAGCAGGCCAAGAACAGTCTGCTTTAATGTCAACTTGTATCTGCTTCTAAGGTCGTCATCTTATACTGCTTCTAGTGGCTGGAGCCCAGGAAATATGTCTCATCTGAGCCTTTGCCACAGTCATACCTTATATAAGCTGAATTTTACATAGA
The DNA here is from genome assembly GCF_002078875.1 of Numida meleagris. Classification (NCBI taxonomy): domain Eukaryota; kingdom Metazoa; phylum Chordata; class Aves; order Galliformes; family Numididae; genus Numida; species Numida meleagris. The sequence goes on from NC_034409.1 coordinate 70,176,556, forward strand.
GTGCTCATGACAGCATCATTTGGGAAAACGATTGCAGACAGCCAGTACTTGCAGAGGAAATTTTAAACTCATTTATAGTCACACATGGCAAAATCCATCAGCAAATGACCTTAATGTGCTGGAAAATTCTCCATTCTCGGACTTCTCACTACCTTGCTTTGTGTGAGCTTATTCCCACAGAAACCGGGTGTGAAATCCTGCCAGCAAATAGGGGTGGTGATTCGCAGTCAGCTCTGCACAGGAGTTGTGACCATGCAATGTTCAAGGCAGAAGAGAGGGAAGTCTCTAAGATGTGGCCATGTGCAAGAGGAGATGGAGCAGACACCGGAATGTGCAATGTCTCCTGTTCTCCCTCTATCCAGAGGAAGAACTACCACTGTCCAAAATTTGTACTTTCTGGGTCCCAGAGATGTGTTTTTTTTTTTTTTTCCAAGACACCCACCATTGACTCAACTGTGAATTTAGTGGGAGTAAAGATAAATTAGAGCACTTTGGAAAATCCTTTTCAAAATATGTAGTCTGTCATTCAGAGGGATGTTGTCTGGATGTCTTCCAGAGCAGCTCCCAGGCCAAACAGGACCGTCACGGAGCGCCTGTGAGAGTGACAGACTCCATCCGTTCAACACAAATAGAAGCAAACGTGGGATGAGTGTGGAACCTAGATGCTTACCTGTGAAGGGGGGAGCTACTGGTGTGGGTGCTGGAGGTGATCCCACCTCCTCCTCTCAACTTTCCTCTGGAACAAAATCTGTTAGAAACCTCACGGCTCTAGAAAATCTGTTTGTCGCTGGCTTGGAGCCAGTCAAACCAAGAAACATTCATTTTCAAACCTAGTAGCAGTACAAAACGTTCACTTCAGTTTTGCTCGTAAGCTATTTTTGATGAAGTGCAGGCATTTGTGCTGACTTTTATGCTGCAACCTATTCACACACTTAGCCACATTAGCATGTAGCAAAGGGTACTGGGCATGAACAAGGATGTTTCCTTATTACTCTTCAGTATCTTGGATTTCCTCTCATTTGAGCACAGCAGCAAATCCAGTATTAGTGGTTTAAGAATTAATTGTGTATTGGGCTGCTGAAGCAAGCAGTTTATGGAAATCTTGTTTGCATTATATTTGGAGAAATGGCTTTAGACAACCAGTACTTCCAAAGGAACGGGAATGGTTTTAACTGACTGAATATCAAACATGGCAAAATCCATCAGCAAATAGCCTTTCTTAGTGTACTGGAAAATTAACTAATAGCTGGAGGTGTGTTTCTCTGCAAAAGTTTTATTTCTGTGATTTGACAGCTCTAGTAAGCCAGTTGCTGCCAGTATAATTTCATACTTATCTGTCTGCAAGGATGTATTTCAACAGTTATTTTTGCCTGTTGCCCTCCTCTGTCTGGACAAGAGGAGGCTCAGGGAAGACCTAATTGCTCTCTACAACTACCTGAAAGTAGGTTGTAGTGAGGTGGGGTTAACCTCTTCTTCTGGGTAACTAGCAATAGGATGTAGTGGGAATGGCCTCAAGTTGCGTCAGGGGAGGTTCACCTTGGATATTAGGATGAATGTATTCTCTGAAAGAGTGATGAGGCATTGAAATGTGCTGCCTGGAGAAGTGGTAGAATCACTGTGCATGGAATTGCTTAAGGAAAGGGTAGATGTGGTACTTAAGGGCATGGTTTAGTGGGGGAATGTTGGTGGTAGGTGGACAGTTGGACTTGATGATCTTTGAGGTCTTTTTCAACCTCGGTGATTCTATGTTTCTGTAATTCTATTTGCGTTTTTTTTGGTGACAAATCTTTTCCCCTCCAATTTAAACTTTGCATCTAATTTTATATCATGTCAATAAATGCACTAATATGCAGAATCTAATTATAGTTTATTATTTTTTGCCTGTTTTTGTCTTTTCCTTCCCTCTTGGTGCTGTTTGCAGACTGGGAACAGAAGAAGAACAGAGGAAGAAGTGAGGATGTGACAGGAGGTGTCTGACAGGGATGCTGTAGTCCTGAGCTCCTTCTAGGGCTGATTTGGGGCCAGAGAGGAGCATATTGCCTCCTTTGTACCTCTACAAATCCTTCTTCTATTGGTATTCCAGCCCCGGGTGCTGTGGTGCCAGTAGAGCAAGGGTTTATATTCCTCTGCTTTCATCCTGGCTCTACTTACATTTATTTGCTTGGAGAAAATGGACTTGGTAATTGAAATGGCTTCATCTGAAGACAGCTAGTCATCAGAAACTCATGCTAGAGAATGGATAAGATAGTAGCTTTGTAGCTTGTACCTTTGCTAAGAAAGTTGGTACGGATGACAGGCTGAGATTTTGTGCCTTGTCTCTAGAGTTGAAGGAGAGAGACAACTCTGCTGGAAGAGGTTTGCACTGTATTACTCAGGAAGGACAGAGGCACTTGTAGTTTAATGGAGTTTTGTGTTATTTAAAGACTCTCGATGGTATTAATTGCCTGGAGGTAGACCCTGCTTTCAGTAGCTCTCTCCAGTAACCAACTATTCATTAAAAAAGAATTTAACCATGTCAGCCAGGGGTTGCCCAAGCACAAATTCCTGGCATGTTTCACATCCTGCAGGAATATTTTCACTGCATTAACTGCATGGGAACTGTCTGACTATGCTTCCTGACCCCTATACCATGTGGTACAAATGACATCAGCATTGATATGGCTTTCCTCTGCAAGACTCTAATCAACTGAAATAGGCAGAGACCTCTTCCAATGGGAAGAAAGTGAATGCTAAGCTTATTTCCTCTACCCCAGCCTTGACCCTACACCAATATGTGGGCAGCACTGAACACCCCATAGACCACACTGGGGGCCTTGCTGATTGCCACGGATTTGTTTCTGGGAGGCACTTGGATCACAGCATTGCCCTGCTGGATAAAAGCCCTGCAAGAGACAAATCAACATGGGATTAATGTTTCATGACAGGAAAGTGCCAGGGTGTCTGTCTGTAAAAGAAAGAAACAGATACTTCAAGTGCAACAGCAGTATAGCAGGCATTGGTCTAAGAGCCCTCCACACATGAACCTTCAGTTGTTTTTCAGGCTGGAGAAAGCCTGAAAACCTCTCTTTTAAACAAAAAAAGGAAAAGCCGGTATATCTGGAACTGGTCATACACATATATCTTTCTATGGTCTTGTAATTAGACTGGAAAACTGTTTTTTAAATCAGAAAATGAGTGCTCTGCTGGAGGACTGGATGTGGTGAAGCAAAAAGATGCTATTATGCGTCAGAAAAGCAGGAAGCCTGAACCCAAAGTGTACCTTTTGTGGTCAGTAGCTGATAGCAAGGAATATTTCCATTTTATAATAGGGTGGGGAAAGAAAGAATATTCTTGTATTTATGGTTGGATACAAAATGGTTTATCTGTCTGCTTTTTAGGCTGCAGCTTGCTCCTTTCACCCCCCTGTTGCAAACTGCTTTCTAGATCGGTTGGTGGTAAAGCTCTGAAAAACAAAAGAACAAAGCTATAGCCACTTGGAGCACAGGAAATAGAAGTGTTATGTCACAAATACATAAATTAGCTATAAATCATCGGAAAAGAAAAAACTGTTTACAGGTAGCATCACAGAAATGTGACTGTTTTAATGATGACTTTGAAGAATAATTTTCTTGAAATGCCATGTTTGTCTGTGAAAAGAATACTGTCTTCTCTCTTCCTCTTTTCCCTTGGAGACAAATGAAAAACCCTTCTCGCACTGCTTGCCCCATTCATGATAAGGTGCTCAATACAACTCAATTTTAACACTTGCAGCCCCCTCCCCTCCTCAAGCCACTCATGTGGAGATGCTGGCCTCCAGGGAATTAGTAGGGCTGAACTGACAGTGCTTGAAGTTGGGTTTAGGCATGGCTGGGAGACCAGATGAGGGCTGTCCTGTGTAGCCAGGCCAATCTGGAACCAAATTAAAGCACAAAAGCATAGGTGGTGGAGGCAGGGACATATGTCTTGTGAAGATTAGAGGGATATGATCCAGGAGCGTAAAGATCAGATTATGAAAGTCAAGGCACAGCTAGAACTAAACTTGGCTAGGGATGTAAAGAATAACAGTAAACCTTGGATTTCTAAAGACCCAAGGCAACAAAGGAAGGTAAAGGAAACTACTGCCCTAAGTGAGCAGGGAACTCAGCTATGATTGACGTGGAGATGGCTGAGGTACTCAGTAATTTTACCTCAGTCTTTACTGGCAGTTGGTTGTTCTACATTTTCCAAATCACATAATCTCGAGGTAGGGTCAGGGAAGGAAGTCTCATCCACTGCAGGAGAAGATCAGGCTCAAGACTGTCTGAGGGAGAGAACTAGGAAAACAAAACCAAAGTAGAACTCATAGGTTGAGATTTTAAAAAAAAAAAATTAAAAAAAAAATTCACTGAGACGGAAAAGGAAAACAATAATAGTAATGATAATAATACATTTACAAAACAAGTGATGCACAACGTAACTGCTTGCCACACACTGACCACTGCCCATCTAGTCGCTATGCAGTAGTTATCCTCCTCAGCCAGCTCCCTACCATTTTATTTATTTATTTTTGCATGATGTCATATGGTACTGTATATCCCTTTAGTCAGTTTAGCCAGTTTAGGTCAGCTGTCCTGTCCCCTCACAGCTCCTTGTGCTGCCCTCAGTCTCCCTCGCTGGCAGGATGATACCAGAACCTGAAATGTCCTCATCTCTGTGCACCACTACTCAGCAACAACTAAAGCATGGGTCTGTTATCAACATTATTTCTCTCCCGAAGCCAAAACATAGCATCATACTAGACACTATATAGAAGAAGAATCAACTCTGACCCAGCTGAAACCAGGAAAACATAAGTCACTATCAACCATATTTGAAAAATCATGGTAGTCAGGTGAAGTTCTCAGTGACTGGAAAAGGAGAAACATTAATTTTTCAAAAGAGAGTGAAAAGGAAGATCTGGGGATTTGGATTTGATAGGTAGACTTTTCAGTAGATAAGGAATTGGCTGCATGGCCAAGACAGTACAGAGAAGGCCACAAGAATGATCAAAGGACTGGAGCACATCTTCTATGAAGAGAGGCTGAGAGAGATGGGGTTATTCAGTTTGGAGAGGAGAAGGCTCTGGTGAGACCTCATTGTGGCCTTCCAGTGCTTAAAAGGAGCTTATAAGACAGAGAGGAAATCTCTTAACTATAGTGTGAAATGATAGTGCAAGGAGTAACAGTTTTAAACTAAAAGGGAGCAGATTTAGATCAGACATAAGGAAGAAATTCTTTATTCTTAAGGTAGTTAGATACTGAAATGGATTGCCCAGGGAGGTTATGGGTGTCCTCATCCCTGGAGTTATTCAGGTTGGATGAGACTTTGAGAAACGTGATCTAGTGGAAGGTGTCCCTGCCCATGGTAGGGGAACTGGAACTAGAATGCACCCTCAGCAAGTTTGATGATGGTATGAAGCTGGGAGGAGTGGCTGACACACCAGAAGGCTGTGCTGCCACTAAGTGAGACCTGGACAGGCAGGAGAATTGGGTGAAGAGGAAACTGATGAGTTTCAACGATGGCAAGTGCAGAATCCTACACCTGGGCAAGAAAAACAGTGCAGGTTAGGGAATGACTTGCTGGAGATTAGCTCTGTAGAGAGGAACCTGGGTGTCCCGGTGGACAACAGGTTGATCATGAGCCGGCAGTGTGCCCTCATGATATTTATTAGCAGCCTGTTGTAGACAGAATACTATTACATCTACTTCTCCCTCTACCTTCTCTATAAGTGACACCCATTTTGTATCCTACCCACATGTTTTCAAGTAGAGATGCTCAGAACACCTACCTTCCACTCACTGAGCTTATTCCAGGGCTTTTCTTTGCTGAAAATGGCCTGGGTAGAGGATTTCACAGCATAATAGATTTACACTCACACTCCTCTTTGGAGTTCTTTGTCACTTATGTTCAGTTATTTAACATGCATTATGTTTTTTCTTGGGCATAACATATATGTATACACAGATAAATTTTTCTTAAGAAACAAGCCTAGCCCTTTTCTGAATTTCTTCAGAACTTGGTCACAAATTTCATTCCTTCTTCACAGGAGACTTTGGACTCCAACTGAGACTCTAAGAGGGGAGGAGGTACAAAATACTTATTCTCAGAATAATGAAAAGTAATTGGAAATATTAAACTACATAATTGGACCAGAACTGCTTTGAACACCTGAAAGAGGAAAAATTGGTTGTAGGAGACTGTTTTCATTAAAAATGAAATTTTCTGTTTGACTATTTAATTATGAAATTACAGGTGATTTAGTGGACATGGCATTTTGAGGTGGATTACTACAAGATACTTTAAGGCCTTACACTGGCGTAACCCTTTACTCACACGTATTCAGTTTCATTTTTATTCTTTGGTAATGCAACAAGAAAATAGAACTCTTTTATAGAGGAGAAAAAAAACACCTTGGGAGTGAGGGTGAAATGTGCCTAGAATCACAATCACTTTCTTTAGCTGAGCTAATGATGTTACTTCATCAAATTTCTCATGCAAATAGATATTTTCTCTGCTATCAGTTTAAAATACTTCTACGCTCATTCACTATTATATCAGCAGAGGTGAAAGTGAAAAGGATCCAGCCATAATCGAAGCTGATTATCCAAGGATTCTGCCTATCTGGTTCTTTTTTTCTGCAGTGCTTATCTGCTATAGTGTGAAAGATATAATAAAAGTCCTTCCTCAAAGCCTGTCCACTTTCAAGGGCTTAGGGACAGAGTTCTGTCCAGTTTCTTTACTAATTTGCAGTAAATTGTTGAAAAAAAAAAACCCACAAAAACTCAGGTACTTCAGTTTGTTTAGCTTGTAAAATGGATGAACTTCAGAATGCTGCTAGCAGTTTGAATTGCTATTTCCTACTCTTTTTTGAGATTTTCAGGTGATGTAAGAAACTATCTGCACTCAGTTCACGTGCATCTGTTTTCAGGTTTCTAATTTTCATATAACTTGGATGAAAATGAAAAGTATTGCTTGTATTCAACACACGATGATGAGTTGCTGTTGCTGCAGTACTATCAATAATAATCCCTTTCCATCTCTAGGACTTCCTTTTGAGTATATTTAAGTAGGAACATGTGCTAAAGCATAACTTTGCATACCTCAAACACTTCACTCCCATGCTATGGGAATCCGTCCAACTTGTTGGCGTCTACTTGCTGGTAATACAGAGAAATCACTTCAACAGCAAAAGGCATATTTCTATGATGATGTTTTATGTCTCAATCAGAACAATCCTTTGGCGTGCTTTCTGAATCTGCTGTTTTATGGAATTAAGTATTTATAAACATGCTGCAGAAATAGTATCTTGGCTTAGCTCTTGCAGTTTTGTGTAGAAATGGCTTGGAAGGAGGAATGAAAATTTTAAGTAATAACAGATATCATTACAATATCAGAAACTCTAAACTGGGAGGCTCAAAACATCTGAAGATGGCTTCAGGATCTTTTTGTCACCTAAATTCTTAGTTTTTTCTCACTGCTGTAATGATCAGTAGAAATCTTAGGTACTGGTGGTCAGTGTGAGTCTGTCCAGTGAAACCTGACAGTGATTCAGGTGACCACATTCCTAATCTGGAGGTTAGCCAGTGAATGTGTTGCTTAATGCACTTTTTTTTTTGCAGTTTTGTGTGAAGCCAATCACTAATTGTTATTTATTTGCATATACATGCACATACATACATTTAGGACACACACACACACACACACACACACACACATATATATGAATATTTTATGTGTAAAAACAAACTATATATATTTTTCTGCGATTATTTTTTCTGTGAAATGTTGCAATTTTGGAATGGTCACATCGAGTTAGGTTACAGAAGTTCAACTAGAGGCAGTGATGTTTATCTTGGTAGGCATGTAAGCAACTTTTGTCTTAAATTTTTTAGCCGTGTCTGCCTGTTCCTTTCCCCAGCCACCTTCACAATGACTCTGTGGTCAGCAAAGGCATAGGGAATAGAATGAGTATCAGAAACCTGTGCTGAAGGATGTGGGTCTCCATCAACTTCTTTGGTGGATACCTGGGGATATGCAGACTTCTTGTGTTATGGTTTGTTGGGAATTGTGATTGTCTTTATTTTTGTCCATACTGAGTTTAATGTTTAAGCTTTACTCATAAAATCAGAAATTGTTTCATAATAGGACTAGTTAAGACTCCTGTTAAGAAAGAGGAGAGTGCAACTAATTGGAGAAATGCCAAATTCGGATTAAGAACAAAAACTCTTGAAGTCCTAAAGTCAAATAATGCCTTTGTTTAGGAAGCTTGCTGAATTAGCATGCTGGTTTCTGTAAGCAAGCTGCAGAAAAGCTATCATAATCCCATGAATGTTTTTTCCCCCAGTGTAGAACTTGAGCAAAAGAAGTAATCATGCATGCGATCCTTGTGCATTTGTTGGATAGTGAATGAAGTAGGTGACTATCTAATTGTGACAGTGTACTTACGCCCTGAATTCTGTCCTTTCCCATGGCAAAACACTGAAAGATTCCATGGTTTCCATGATTTTGAGATAAAATGTATTAGCTTCTTAATGAGAAATGGACTTTTGTTTAAAAATTGATGTATAATAAATGAAATTAATTGAATAAAATTAAAGATTTTCAAAATAATACCTCTGAAAGAATTGAACAGATTGTCTCTCCCTGAAAGAAATATTGCAAGTTGACTGGAAAACAATTTTTTGAAACTAATTTGGAAATTATTTTTTTGAAAATATTTATGTATATTTTTCATATACACCAAAAAATACTGATTTTACATATGCAACTCCTAGCTCTAGCCACAAAAATACAATCATCATCATTATCATTACCACCACCATTATCATCATCATCAAACAACTGTTTCTTGCTCAGGTCTCTTTATATCTGATCTTTTGATCAGATCTTTGATCTTTTAAAGCCACCTTTTTAGGGATGGTCAATATCTCCTCATTTGAGGCTGTTCTATCTGGATTTGCAGAGATGTTGAGCACAGCTGGAGTCAGGCTACTCTGCGTGATTATTAATTTTTGAATTCATTGAGTGGAGGCTATTTATTTGAAAATTGATACAGAACTACTGGCAGTAATGTGCCAAAGAACTCAGAAGTAATTGCTCTGGGTTCAGCCCAAGCTGAACCACTGCGCTGATTGGTGCACCGGAGGCAATGGTGGGGAAGCAGGATGGCTGCCCATGCAGGCAGCCTTCAAGGGCGATTTGTAGGAAAAATGTCTGGGATCAGATATTTAAGGACGCTGTCTTCATCTGTATGCACAAGGGAGATGAATTCAGATTGCCCTCTCTGCCTTCAATTTCACACATCCCAGCTTTTGACTACCTGCTCCTTTCACTCATAATATCCTTTTCAGTCTGTTTGTGCGCATTTTCTGCAGTAATGGAAAACAAAATGGAAATGTACATTGCACCAACACTTCCACCCTGACACTGGAGGGAAACACAGACTAACTAGCACAGGTGCTTTGGCCTTCCCCATTTTCTACATGGGATGAATAAGAGTCACACTGCTGCCACAAAGCAGGAAGCAGCAGTTTGTCAAAAAGATCGCCAGAGACAAAAGTATTTCCCATTTACAAGTCCATGTTTTCAGGAGCAAGTACGTTATCTTGTCTCAAGCTTTAAAAACAGAAAAATCTCCTTAAGAAAGACACCCTATATCTGTCTAGATGGCAAAAGTGAGGCATAGCTCTATGAGCAACAGCTAGTGTGGCTCCATGCAGGCAGTGCTACATAATTTCTGAAATAGTTGGTATTATCAGCCCTGCTTCCATGCTCAATTTGGGATTACAGTGCAGCACTGTTCTTCAGCTGTTGCTGACACTGAGAGAGACTACTGTTATTGTGCGTTTGAATTACAAGGAATGAAGATTAATGATGTGCAAATTAGCAGCACTATGCTACAAGTAATTTTTGCTTTCATTCTGCACTCTCATCCCTGAATGCCAACATTCTCTTACATTTATAATGTTCCAATGGAATATTAAATACCAAATTAAGTACTAACTCATTGAATTCTCGGTGCTGGAGTGCATCTAATACAGAGAAAGTTTTTGCTTCTGTGAACGTCTGCTGCCCCTTTGTCTACAGTGTGTCTCAGTTAACACTCACAACATGCAGCTTTATTGAAATTGTGAGGATTCACGGCTATCTGGTGTTCCTGAGCTTCTCAATCAGAGACACAGTATTAGCTCCGTCTGCAGGTCATTCTGTCTTCTCAGTAATGCTTACTTTATCATTATCTCATCATCATTTTCTATGTTTGCTGCATACCTTAGGTCAAAAGGCCTTTTTTTCCAGGGGAAAAGATAAAGAGAATATTGATTTGACTGTCACTACAGACTGCTGCCAGGAGTTTTTTACCTTGCAGTGCAGCTAGAAAGCGTCAGGAGTTGCCCTCTTCCCTATCCTCTGATTGCGTTGTCTGTGACAAAGGAACACATTTTCTCATCAATCTCATTGTTAATCCGTTTTTATTTGCTTATTTATTTTTCTTCCTTTCCTTTCATTCCAGAGCAAATGGTGTGTGTCCACATATAGTGTTTGAAAATTATTGAGGTTTTGATTCTGGCTTTCCTATGTAAGGAAACATTTTGCTTTCTGGAAAGAATAATTACTTTCACTGGGGCTACATAGGCATAAGGACTACTTGACCTAGTTGAAGGTAGCAGGATCTGCTTTCTTATGCTACTGGTCTCAAAACAAATATTGGTTAGCTGCTGCTCACCTTACATCTTGCAAGAAAAGATGTGCTTTGGATGTTAGTGCATGTTCCTTAGCTCTGGGATTTTCCCTCGAGCACATTTCTATCGTGTTCTGCTGTCCAAATGGGCCAGGTTTACTTGTGGTGCCCGAGTTTGGCAGCTCTCAAGGATTGCCCTTTAGCCCTTTTGCCAATGGCATTTTGTTTGAGCAGTGGCTCTTTTGTCTTCTTTGTCCCCACTCTCACTGGTCTAGGTGCCAACACCTCTCCTGACAGCCTGGCTGGGTTGGTGCCAGCTGCTCCTTGCTTACTGCCCAGCCTTTCCTTTTGGGTTTGGCCAGATCAAGGGGCTCAGAGATGGGGCTGATCTGCCCCCAATAAACCAGAGCCCTGACAGGTGTAGTGCCCAGGAGCGAGATGACCCTGGGGCTGGCTTGATGAGCTTTAAAATACCAGACGTACAATAGGTTTATAATGGGTTGGCAGGAGTCACTGTTATGATGCTGACCTCTAATGTGCCTCAGTCAGTGCTTGATAAAGAGATAATGACTTTTAAAAGGCTCTGACCAAATATCTCCTGATATTTCCATTATGTGCTAGACATAAGACTGTTGTTAAGACAAGAAACTGCTAGTCTTGAAAAATATGGACAATATATATACTTTAATGAAAATGGACTTAGTACAATCAGTAAGGATGTAGCTGGGACACTGCATCTGAGGTGATAGTGTACATAAGACACTTTTTAAAGGAGTGCCCTGGATTTAATACTTGCTTTTAACTATATGGGAAAAAAAATAAAGGCAATTTACTGCCTTGTTTGTTCTGTGCTAGTGGTCTGTTGCTAAATGGTCTTCTGAAGAACAAAACATTTACCATTCATGACTGCTGCCAAATACTGTTGCCAGAAATTTTAAGAAGACTAAACCATGATATGCATCCACCAGTGTTCGTGCACTCATATGGTATTTGGTAATTTTATAAAAAGGATTTCCTAAATTAGAAAGATAGAGCATATTTAAAATCACATTACAGTTAGCACACTTCCAGCTCCTTGTGGATAATTTAGGTCCAGCAGATTCTATATTGAAAGATGTTGTATTAATTGTTAATTACTAGTTGCCAATTTAAAGTCTTATTTGCAACATGCTGTGATGATCTGATCTATCAAATATTTCTCAGTGTATGTCTTGCAGTACAAAGGGGTGTGGAACAGTGGTTGAAAATGTGTGCATCTTTTTGGTCTTCTATATTCTGCTGTTTTTAGCCTGACCTTTGCATACCTTTTAAAATATCAGTTGATTGATCTCTGGAATATTACATTCCCTTATCAACTGATGTTGTGTTCTTGGAGGTATGCTTGCTAGTGTCAATGAGGAAAGCTCATTTTTGTTCATTCTGCTTATTCCCTTGGGCCATGTGGAATGAAACCAGTTAAGAAAAGTGAGTTACATGATAAGTTCTAACCTTGACCTAATTGATATTGGATATGGAATAGAAATAGTTTCACAAGTGGTATAATCTTTAAAAACAAACTGTACATCAAATTAGAGCCTATATTCAGTGAAAAAAATACACAGAATTTTGGTTATTGGGTAAGACTAGACAGAAAACAGACTGTGATGGTCAAAAATATAATTTATGTATATTTATATTTAAAATAAGTTTTAAAATGTGTCCAAAAAAAACCAAAGATCCAGGGTAAACTTGGGCAGCCAAGCCAGGCAGTTTCCTAAGAAAAGGTGATAATCTCTTCAAGAAGATACGCACATTTCTGAGTGTGAGACAACTGACAGCACCTAATATCAGTCAGGTCTGTAGGATCTGTGAACCTAATGACGTTCAACAAGGCCAAATGCAAGGTGCTGCACTTGGGCTGGGGCAATCCCAGGTATTTATACAGATTGGGGGAAAGAAATCCTTGAGAGCAGCTCCGCGGAGAAGGACTTGGGGGTCCTGGTGGATGAGAAGCTGGACATGAGCCAGCAGTGTAGGCTGGCAGCCTGGAAGGCCAATTGTATCCTGGGCTGGTGACCAGCAGGGAGAGGGAGGTGATTGTCCCCCCTCCACTTGGCTCCTGTGAGGCCTCATCTGGAGTACTGCATCCAGGCCTGGGGCCCCCAGCACAAGAAAGATGTGGAGCTCTTGGAACGAGTTCAGAGGAGGGCCACTAAGATGATCAGAGGGCTGGAGCACCTCTCCTATGAAGAAAGGTTGAGGGAACTGGGCTTGTTTAGCTTGGAGAAGAGAAGGCTCCAGGGACACCTCACTGTGGCCTTCCAGTACTTGAAGGGAGCATATAAACAGGAAGGGGAACGATTGTTCACGAGGGTGGATAGTGATAGGACAAGGGGGAATGGTTTTAAACTAAGGCAGGGGAGATTTCGGTTAGGTATTAGGAGGAAGTTTTTCACTCAGAGGGTGGTGACGTGGTGGAACAGGCTGCCCAGAGAGGTTGTGGATGCCCTGTCCCTGGAGGTATTCAAGGCCAGGCTGGATGTGGCTCTGGGCAGCCTGGTCTAGTGGCTGGCGACCCTGCCCATGGCAGGGGGGGTTGAAACTAGATGATCTTTGAGGTCCTTTTCAACCCAGGCCATCCTATGGTTCTGTGAACTAAAGCAGAAATCAGGCAACTTTAGGAACCTTTGGAGAAGCCAGGCATCTCAGGAGGGGGACAAGCGTGTAGGTGAGATACTGTTTTTCTCTAATGTCTGAATTAACACTGAGCATTCACGCCAGCATTTCTGCTGGCTTCTAAAGGAGGTCATGCTGGTAGTTACTTTGTCATGTTATGATTCTTCTCTTCTAATCTGTGATCTTATTTTTAATTAAGTCACTGGAGCTGTGCGTTACTTACATGACTAATGATGACAGAGTATATTCCTAGCAGAGAGGACACCTGCTGAGTCAATAAATCAAGGAGGGAAAGATAGCCAAAACAAGTATGTGAGCAGTCTCCTGTAGGAAAAAGCAGCACTGTTACCAGATTTACCATGGCCTACAGCACTAGCACCGCCACATCTGGGTCAAAGCCTGGCGATTTAGACTGATGGTTGGAAGCATACATTAAAAAGTCTCTAATTTACAACACAGGCTGCTGTATTAATAAACTTGAAAAGGAAGGAACACTTTTATTTTCTTACACAAGTCTGAATGTGTAGAGTTGGTAATTAGAAGAAAATATGCTTTCTTTTGTGAACTGATGTGGGCATTGCTGCAGAAGCAGGTGAAAGGGCCACGTCTTCGAAGCAGAGCCCCCTGTTTAGTGTTAGCTACTTTTGTTGAGTTGTAGGTGCTGTCAGGGTGTTTCCTTACCAGATGCCTGTTTTTGTGTGGCTACACCAAAGTCAGTTCACCTAAGTCCAGGAGCAGCTGGAGTTGTGTTTTCAGTCAGAGCCTTCTTAACACATGTAATATTTCGTTAATCTGGATGAACTGAAATTCTAAGCTGTTTTTCATGGCTTCTGGGCAACCAATACTTTAATATCATGCAAATTAGCAGTAATTAGCATACACCCTCTAGCCCCCCCTTAAGTTCAGCCATCGTGCAGGATAAACAAGGCGAACATAGTTATTACCATTTTAATTTGATCATATTGTAGAAATGTCAAAATATTAGCAGGGAAAATTAACTCCTACAATTTAGTATATGTTATCCTGGAATGAAATCAAGGGTAGCAGGGAATTAACTTGCTTCAAGTCCTCCCACAGTACTGCAGGAGTTCTGCTCCAAAAAACGTAACCAAAATGCCCTCATGCACTTACCTGGCAGGAAGTCGGAAGGTATTTATTTTGATACATGCCTTTCCCTACTTCCTTTCTAAGCATGAAGAGACAGAAGGCTGCCTGAGTTGGTGGTAGGTTAGGTGGCTGCCAGGCAGCTGTTCCAGCCTAACCCAGCCTGTGATTTTCTGCAGTGCCTTTCTGTGTTGCATGGGGCTTACAGTCACTTACAACTCAATTTTAGTTAACTAACTGAAAGACAAGTTGGATATTTTACTACTTGGGAAGATGGGTGCTTTTGCCTTGCAGCAAGCAGTATGAGGGGGCAGTCTGAGTGTGATGTGTTTCTCTTGTGCTTCAGCCTCCTGATTGCACACAGAAGTGCATGCTGTCTGTACCTCTGGCACGAGAGCAGCCCCTGTCACTGAGCAGCTGCTTAACTTGTCTGCCTGTCTAAAGGAAGAAATGGTGCCTCATTATTTTTCCACACAGAAGCCCTTACAGGTGGGAGCTTTTAGCGTTCAGAGTGCATAATTTCTTTCTGGGTAAGTGACAGACTCGCTTAAAACTATATATCCCCTTGCTCTTTCCTGTGCAGGTATCACAGCTGCTTCAGAGTCCAGCGTACTTTGCTCCTAGAGGTGTCACAAATGTGGGCTTCTTTGTATGCATTCATTATTTATTGGAGAACTCAGTACTTGGAGACAAGCAACATTAACATTTTAAACATCAAGAATATCACATTAGAATGTCATTCAAAGTGACAATAGGTTTACATGTTAATTAGGGAATATTTGTTGCAGAGACAGTGCTTACTGCACATGGCAGAGCTGAACAGTGTATGCAAGGAGCACTGTTGTGTTTCTGATCAGGAGCAAGCAGGAGTCAGAATGCCTCTGCAGAGCTGAGCATGTGTCATTTACATTACACTGACATGTGTTTGTCTTAGCAGTCAGTGCAGGCAGAGATCTCACTGCTGATGGAAGACTTTTTGCACGGATCAAGCAAGAACGAGTCCTCTGTTTTCAGAAGTGTGCATATATTCCCAAGGGTCTGCTAAGGGTGTAAAACCAGCGGTCATTCGGCGTTTTGGGTACGTATGTATTTATAACTTAGACACATATGTTGTGCCATTCTTTAAGAATGAATTAAGAGGGAAATGTCTAGTTTTGCCCACAGTAAGACTCTGAAGACGTTCAACCTCTCCCCCCTGAAAGCATCAAAATAGCATTGAATGCTGAGACAAGTGCTGTACTATGAATGCGCTCTGAGCTTGCCCAGCTCCTCTGCAGTTTGCATGTTGTGAGCAGAGGCTCATTAGGGTTTGGCAGTTGAGTTCTCTGAGCCTTGAGTGAATTCAGTGCAACAGAACGTCCCTCCTTTCTCACTCATGTGACTAGTGGCAGAGAGGCAACATTGAGCTCGGCAGGAGTTTGTGCAACAGCTTCTTCACCACTGAGTTAAGGAAACAGCCCAGACCATGTAGATAAGCAGCTGTATACCAGCTAACCATGTACTTCCAAGGGTATCTCTACCTTAAATTCCCCACAGCAGTTTGCACTTGGGAGCATTTGTCTCTAATGACTTGTGAATTGTTCCTGCTTTCTCTATGAAATATAGTTAAATACTTGGCAGATTTTTAAAATTAATATACATGGTGGTTTGTTGTTTCTTCCCCTCTACCATAATGAGCAATGCTACCTATAATTAGTATATGGCATCTGTATACGCACCTGCAACATCTTCATTTCTTTCAGTGTAATAATTTTATAAAACCTGTATACATAAGAGCTGAAAGTGAGTCTTTCATATATAATCTTTTTTTTTTTTGGTAAAGAACCACAGCATATTAGAGAGGGAATAGCACAACATTCCAAATTGTATCTGTTGGAGTTTGTGACCATTCTATTGTTGGCAGTTTATTGGAACATGCAGAGTTTGAGTTGAATACACTTAATTTCAAGTGGTTTAAGCAGAGGGCAAAGACTGTCAACCTTCTGTTACTCTTCCATCACCTTTGCATGATTTTACTTCCCTGCTGTAGCTTTGAAAATTTTTCTGCAGAAATCATGCGTGTCCACTGCTGGGAAGACAGGCAAGGGTAAGGAGAGTTCAAACATATCTAAAATGGAATCTGCTTCTGAATGCAAACATTTGGCAAAATAGCATTGTGACAAACTGTAAATACAATGCTGTGTTTCTTCTGATTGGTCACGTGGAGGGAATGAAAACTTGGATGAACAATTTCTAATCAGTGTGCACAGGAGCCTTTAGTGCTACTGCAGTGTTCACTCAGTTTCCGTTCCCCTGTACGTGTAACAAGCAGCATGAAACTTAGTTCTTGAGAAGAAGATGTTTATGCAGAATTCAAGGGTACTAGATGCAATATTGTTCACTGAGAAACACTGAGAAGGGCTGAAATCTCCCTGTGAACAGGTGTCTGAAAAATTAAGATGTCAAACTCCACATTAATTTCAGCTAATCAACTGATTGGGTGTCTGATCAGCGCAACTTATCTGACCCTGTAATTTTCATGGTTGCTAGGTAGTTAGTTTCCAACGTTCCTGAAACTGCAGCATGATATGATGAATAAATCTCTGACCAATGGATGTGTATGAAATCAGTGACTCTTGCAAGGAAAGGATCTCTACCTTAGAGTGTGGAAGGTCTAGGTACCATTGCAAAGGTCCTTCTTAGAAGATCCATCACTGTGCAGATCTATACTGCTGATGCCCCAGTGATGGGTCTAAATGTAACGAAGGATAAATGAAATGTTAGTGAGAAGGCACTGGTACCCTGCTGAAGCAGCATGGCATCACAATGAGCTACTGTGTCCTGAGGTCCCCAGGTCAGACTGCAGCACCATATATGCAGCATGGAGGTGGCAAATGGCATGGGGTGAAGGAGATTTCTGTTCCCCGCTTACCAGCACTGAAGACTTGCAAGTCCTTTGTCCAAAGGATTAAACAGAATTGAAAACTGGTTACATCATCAAAATATTAGTAGCTGTGGCTCAGACATCTGCTCTACTTTCTATTTCCCTGATCCTTTCCTCCAGCTTTCCATAGTATAGCATATAGCATTCCCTGCCTGCCATCATCCTGCTGGTTGTCTTAGCTTACAAATATCAAGAGCTTAATCTTCAGAAAGAAACAAATCAGACCGTGTTTATGTTTTCTGTGGATCTGAATTCAATATTTTCTTAAAACAACAACAAAGATTGCACCTTTTCTGCAGATAAGTTAATTATTTTGGGCCTGTATCTGGCAGTATGAGAGGATGGTTCAATTATTATTAGAAGAACATGAGGTCTACCTTTTATTTGTTGAGGTCCACTCTTGTTTTATTAGCACTGTCATGACTGTCTTGTTTGCCTTCTCTAGGACCAGAAGAGGGAGAAACCAGCATAGGTAGGGATAGCAACCCCACTGCCTTGTCAATAATACAGAGGCCTCCCAGTCTGCCTGAGCTGTGCTCTGCCAGGCAATGAGTGTGCCAGGACTGCCTCTTGTGGGGCGGAGGAGAGTCCTGGGGGCTGCTGTGGGAATTCCACTTTGGAGAGTGCCAGAGCCCCCGCATGAGTGGTCTCTGCCCTGGGTGGAGAGTCCTGCTGCCACTGGCTGCCCTGGCTTCTCTGAGGACAGAGGTGGCAGTGCAGTGATCTGGAAACACACTGAGGATGCTGTGGAGCTCCTCAGTGCTGGGACCTTCAGGGCTGGTGGAGCAGCCTGGGCCAGAGGCAGGAGGCTGCTGATGGGAGGTGGTGGGGCTGAGGGTGGCTGCGGGGCTGTCCTCCTGCAGCACGGGCATCCCAGTAGATCTGCTGTTGGCGGTTCTCTGGGCCTTACAGGGCTGCGAGTGTGGGCATGAGCCCTCTCACAAAGGGCTCTGTGAGGTCTTTGATAAACAACTGCAGCACCTACAACAGGGCTGTGTGGTAGAGCCTGTACATATACAAGAAGCCCATGACAGTGCACTGTCCTGCAAGCACATCCCACCACCCATCCTCAGAGATCCTCTCAGTCTCTCACTGGAGCCAGTGGAGCAGAGGTCTGAGGTCTTCTGGGTGTTCTTGCAAAAAGACAGCCCAGACCTCAGGTGGGAAGTTGTGCTCTGGAGTCAAGAGCACGAGATCGGCTGGCCCCTGCTCATCCCATGGGCCATAACCTGAGTGTGCTGCGAGCTGCAGGACAGAACACTTGAGATAAGTTCTCCATTCTTGGTGAAGTCAGGAATGGGGTCAGCAAAACTACTGTCTCAGACTTCTGGAGGGCAGACTTTGAACTGTTCAGGACACAGGTAGTGAGGGTCCCTTGGGAGTCAGTCCTGAAGGGTAAAAGTGCCCAGGAAGGCTGGACACTCCTCAAGATGGAAGTCTTAAAGGCACAGGAGCAGGCTGACCCCTTGTGCTGCAAGGTGAGCCTGCGAGGAAGAAAACTGGCATGGATGAACAGGGAACTTTTTTTGAGACTCCAGTAGAAAAACAATCTATCTCCTGTGGAAGAAGGGATGGGCAACTTGGGGAGAGTACAAAGGAGTTGTTAGGATATGCATGGAGAAAATAAGAAAGGCAAAAGCCAACTTAAACTCAACCTGGCCTGTAGTAAGAGAGAACAAATACCAAAAAAATGTTTTTACAAATAGAATGCTGTAGAATACTGTGTCCAGTTCTTAGAATACTGTGTCCAGTTTTGGGCTCCCCAGTTCAAAAAAGACAGAGATCTCCTAGAAGGAGTCTGGTGGAGGGCCACAAAGGTGATAAAGGTCCTGAAGCATCTCCTGTATGAGGAAAGGCTGAGCAATCTGGGTCTGCTAAGCCTGGGGAAAACTGAAGGAATATCTGATAAATGTTTATAAATATCTGAAGGGAGGTGGGAGGCAAATGGATAAGGCCAGGCTCTTCTTGGTGTTACGTAGTAATAGGACAAGGAGCAGTGGCCTAAAACTTGAACATAGGAAGCTCCATAGAGCTTCTGGAACAGATTGCCCAGAGATGTTGTGGAGTCTCCTTCTATGGAGATATTCAAGACCCACCTGGACACCTACTTGTGCAACCTGTTGTAGAGAATTTACTTTAGCAGGGGGTGTTGGACTCGATGATTTCTTGAGGTCCCTTCCAAAACCTGCAATTTCTGTGCAACTCTGTGAAATATAATATCAGTAAGAGCAGGGCTAAGGAGAGACTCTATCCTTTATTGGATGTGACAGGGAACATGACCACTGAGGGTAAAGCTGAGGTTCTCAATGTCATCCTTACACCTATTTTTAAAAGTCAGACCAGTTGTCCTCAGGGTACTCTACCCTCTGACCTGTAAGTCTGGGATGAGGAGCAGAATAAGTTCCCTATGATTGAGGTGGAAACAGAGACCTACTACTCCACTTGGACTGTCACAAGCCCATGGGGCCAGATGGGATCCACCCGATACTGCTGAGGGAGCTGGCAGAGGTGATTGCCAAGCCACTTTCTACCATCAGTGCTTCTGGTCAACCAGAGAAGTCTCAGGGGACTGGGGGCTTGCCAATGTGACTCTGTTTACAAGAAGAGTCATAAAGGGGATCTGGGGAACTACAGGTCCATCCACCTGACCTCTGTGCCAGGGAAGGTTATGGAGCAGATCATCTTGAGTGAGATCACACTGCATGTGCGGGACAACCAGGGGGGCAGGCCCAGCCAGCATGGGTTCATGAATGGCTGGTCCTGCCTGACCAGCGTGATCTCCTATGATCGTGTGTGACTCGTCTGGTGGAGGAGGGTAAGGCTATTGATGTAGTCTACCTCAACTTCAGCAAAGCCTTTGACACTGTCTCTCTCGGTATTCTCCTGGAGAAGCTGGCAGCCTGTGGCTTGGACAGGTTTACTCTTAGCTAGGTAAAGAACTGCCTGGAGGGCCGGGCCCAGAGGGTGGAGGTGAATGGTGTTAAATCCAGCTGGCGAACAGTCATGAGAAGTGTTCCCCAGGGGTTGGTGCTGGGGCCTGTCCTGTTTAATAGAATCATAGAATTGCTCAGGTTGGAAAGGACCTTCAAGATCATCGAGTCCATCTGCAACCCAACCATACTGCTTTAACAACCCACCGCTAAATCATGTCCCCGAGCACCACATACAAATGGTTTTTAAACACATTCAGGGATAGTGACTCAACCACCTCCCTGGGGAGCCTGTTCCAATGCTTAACAACCCTTTCTGTAAAGAAGTTTGGCCTGATATCCAACCTAAACCTCCCCTGGTGCAACTTGAGGCCATTTCCCCTTGTCCTGTCACCAGTAAGAAGAGACCAGCCCTGCTGTCCCTGCAATCACCTTTCAGGTATTTAAAGAGAGCAGTGAGGTCTTCCCTCAGTCTCCTCTTCCCCAGACTAAACAGCCCCAGTTCCTTTAGTCACTCCTCATAGGGCATATTCTCCAAGCCCTTCACCAGCCTTGTTGCCATTGTTTGGACCTGCTCCAGCACCTCAATGTCCTTTCTGTACTGGGGCACCCAAAACTGAACACGGTACTCGAGGTGAGGCCTCACCAATGCTGAGTACAGGTGCAGGATTATTTCCCTAGTCCTGCTCACCCCACCATTCCTGATCCAAGCCAGGATGTCACTGGCCTTCTTGGCCACCTGGCACACTGCTGGCTCATATTCAGCCGACTGTCCATCAGCACACCAAGGTCCCTTTCCATCAGGCAGCTTTCCAGCCACTCCTCCCCAAGCCTGTAGGGTTGCCTGGGGTGTTGTGACCAAAGTGCAGGACCCGACACTTGGACCTACTGAAACTCATAAGGTGTACCTTGGCCCATTGTTCCAATCTATCCAGGTCCCACTGTAGTGCCTTTCTACCTTCCGGCAGATCAACATGCCCTCCCAGCTTGGTGCCGTCTGCAAACTTACTGAGGGTGCACTCAATTCCCTCATCAAGATCGTGAATAAAGATGTTGAATAGAAGAGGCCCCAGCACAGAGCCCTGGGGGACACCGCTCGTGACTGGCCGCCAGCTGGATTTAACTCCATTGACCACAGCTTTCTGGGCCTGGCCATCCAGCCAGTGTTTCACCCAGCAGAGTGTATGCCCATCCAAACCGTGGGCAGCCAGTTTCTCCACAAGGATGCTGTGGGGGACAGCGTCAAAGGCCTTACTGAAGTCCAGGTAGACCACATCGACATCCTTGCCTTCATCCACTAAGTGGGTCACCTTGTCATAGAACGAAATCAGGTTTGTCAAGCAGGATCTACCATTCATAAACCCATGCTGACTGGGCCTGATCCCCTGGTTGACCTTTAACTGATCCACAATGTATCCTGAGATTATCTGTTCCATAACCTTCCCTGGCACCGAGGTGAGACTGATAGGTCTGTAGCTACCAGGATCATCTTTCCAGCCCTTCTTGAAGATGGGAGTCACATTTGCTAGTCTCCAGTCAACCGGGATGTTCCCTGTTAGCCAGGACTGTCGAAAGATGATGGAGAGAGGCCTGGCAACCACATCCGCCAACTTCCTCAGCACTCTAGGGTGCAGTCCATCCAGCCCCATGGACTTGTGAGTGTCCAGTTTGCGGAGCAGGTCCAAAATCATCTCATCATGGGTTGTGCATGGCCTATTCTGTTCCCCATCCCCATCTGCCAGCTCAAGGGGCTGTGTGCCCAGGGTTTAATAGTAAAACTAGTTTTACTGTTAAAGACTGAGGCGAAGAAGGCATTAAGTACCTCAGCCTTATCCTGATCCTTGGTCACTGTGTTGCCTTCAGCATCCAACAAGGGATGGAGATTCTCCCTAGCCCTCCTTTTACTGTTGATGTATTTATAGAAACATTTATTGCTGTTCTTCACCTTAGTGGCCAAGTTCAGTTCTAGCTGGGCTTTGGATTTTCTGATTTTCTCCCTGCACAGCTTCACTAGGTACTTGTAGTCCTCCTAAGTTGCTTGCCCCCTCTTCCAAAGACCATAAACTTTCCTTTTGTTCCTGAGTTCCAGCTTAAGGTCTCTGTTCAGCCAGACTGGTCTTCTACCCCAATGGCTCGTCTTCTGTGACTTGGGGATGGCCAGCTCCTGCACCATTAAAATAACTTCCTTAAAGTATTCCCAGCTGTCTTGGGCTCCCGTGCCCTCCAGAACTACCTCCCAAAATACCTTTACTGATGACCTGAACAAGGGAATTGAGTGCACCATCAGTAAGTTGGCAGGTGACACCAAGTTGGGAGGAAGTGTCATTCTTCCCGAGAGTAGGAAGTCCCTTCAGAGGGATGTGAACAGGCTGCATAGCTGGGCTGAGGCCAGTGAGATGAAGTTTAGCAACACCAAATGTTGAGTCATGTACTTTGATCACAACAACCCCAGAAAAGGAAATTGCTCATAAGCATGAATGGAAATTACCAGACTCTGGCTTCCACCTACTAAGTGGACCTTCTCATCACTCGCTGAACTGCTTACCTGTAACTGCTCATTCTATAAGAAAATAAATAAATACTGTAACCACAGTTTTAAACCTGTTGTCTGCTCAGCCCAGATTGCATGCAGCCTGAGTGAGATGAGCAGGCTCTGAGCAGTCCAGTCCCACTGCTGCTAACGGCAGGGTGATGAGCCACACTGTGCACCAGGCTGGCAGACAGCTTGCACAACCAAAGAGAACTCCTTTAAAGTGAGCTTGGATCTCTCCACATGGTGCTGCAGCTTACAGCATAAATATACAGAATATTTGTCATCTATCTGCCTTTTCTGCTACTTATTCGAAAATTGGTTCAGTAGTATTTGCATGTTTTAAAGTGCATTTATTCTGCTTTGTTTTCTCATGTCATGTTCATTTTCTCTTTCAAGAATATTATTACTAGAAATAATTGAAAGAGTACATAATATATAAAATAATTGTGACAGAGGAAACCTGTTAAGAGTTGTGCTTATCTGGCTGGAAAAGAGAAACACTGTATGAGGGCTTTGCATCCTCTGGTACAACCATGTGGGATGTGTGCATGAAATACTTATCCAGGACAATAAATATTTGGAGACTTTCTACTGAAAGTAAATGAAAGCAAGTAGATAGTCTGACACATGCCTGGCATTGTCCCCATCAGGGACCTGTGAATATTCATGTGCATCAGGCTGTGCATTACAGAGCCTATCTCTGACAGTGTTCCTCATCTTCCCACACTCTTCTGAATTCGATTTCTGTCTTCTGCGTTGTTGCAGTCATTTACTATAGCTCACTGTAAAGACAGTATGCACTGTGGTAACATCCACAGCCTTTGTTACTTTCTCTGATTTTTCTCCTTGTGGGTTGCTTATTCTTGTTCTTGCTCTTCAAAAAAAAGCATTTCTAGGTTTTTCTCTAATCAGTAAGCCATCTGCTTCTTTATTTCATTCCTCTGGTCCTACTTTATTGCTTTACTGTGATGCAACTGAGTGCATTGTGTCTGGACTGAGAGGAGCAGTACTTGCTCCAGAGAGTTTACTGTGTAAGAAATAAAACCAAACCAAGGGCAGAGGTTAATCTTTCACAGGTCTGAGATCAACCTGGGATCAGAACCTTTTTTCTGACCTCTAGCTCAGGGCACCAAGTCAAGTGCTCCAGTGTCCTTAATTAATACTTTGTTTCTTTGCCTCTTGAGCACTGACAGATTTAGTTTTTTATTTCTTCTTTCTTAAGTCTGTTTAGAATATACATATACATATATTTACTTCCAGCTCTTCAGGGAGTTAGCCAACAAACTCCTCTGGGAAACTGCCCTCAGGGACAAGGGAGGGGAGGAGAGCTGGCAGATCTTTAAGGAAGTTTTCCTTAGTGCACAGGAGCTCTCCATCTCCAGGGGTCAGAAGTCAGGAAAGGAAGGCAAGAGACTGTCATGGCTGAACCAGGACATGCTGGTCAAACTGAAGAGCAAGAAGAAAATGCAGGGGCAGTGGAAGGAGTGACAAGTACCCTGGGAGGAGTATAGGGGTGCTGCTAGGTTGTGTAGGGATGGGGTCAGGAAGGCCAAGGTCCAGCTGAAACTGGGCTTGGCAAGGGATGTAAAGAGGAACAAGAAAGCCTTCTTCAGGTGCATCAAACAGAAAAGGAAAGTCCAAGAAAGCATACCCCTCACCCAGTGAACAATACAGGCAGGCTGGTAACAGTGGACAAAGAGAAGGCTGAGGTACTTAACAACATTTTGCCTCAGTCTTTACTAGCAACTGCTCTTCACAAACCTTTCAAATAGATGGTTTGAAAGGTGGGGACTAGGGGAGCATTGTAAACTTAAGATGAGGTTTGTGAACACCTGAGGAACCTGGATATTCATAAATCTATGGGTCCCAGTGAGGTGCATCCCAGAGTCCTGAGGGAACTGGCTGATGTAGTTGCCAACCCACTCTCAATAATATTTGAAAAGTCCTGGTAATCAGGTGAAGTCCCTGGTGACTGGAAAAAAGGCAATGTCACATGCAATTTTAAGATTAGTGGACAATGACTGAGTGTCTGGATGGAGGTCAGTGATGAGTGGTGTGCATCAGGGCTCTGTACTGGGACCGGTGCTGTTTAATATCTTCATCAATTACATCAACAGTGGGGTTGAGTGCACCCTCAGCAAATTTGCGGATGACATCAAACTGTGTGGTGTGATCAACACACCCAAGTGATGGGATGCCATTCAGAGAGACCTGGACAGGCTGAGCAGTTGGCCCAGGAGAACCTCATGACACTCAACAAGGCCAAGTGCAAGGTTTTGCACCTGGGTCAAGGCAGCCCCCCCCCCCCCCATCAATACAAACTGAATGGTGAAAGAATGGAGCATAGCCCTCCCCTGCTGAAAAGGCCTCGAGGCTACTGGTGGATGGCAAGCTAGGCGTGTGCCAGCAACGTGCCCTCACAGCCCAGAAAACCAGCCATATCCTAGGCTGCATCAAAAGAAGTCTGGCCAGCAGGTTGAGGGAGGTAATCCTGCCCTTCTGCGCTGCGCTGGTGAGGCCTCACCTGGAGTACTGCATCCAGATGTGGAGTCCTCAGTACAGGAGAGATGTAGACCTGTTGGAGTGCATCCAGAGGAGGGCCACAAAAATGATGCAAGGGATGGAACGCCTCCCCTACAATGACAGGCCAAGGGAGCTGGGGCTTTCCAACCTGGAGAAGAGAAGGCTTCAGGGAGGCATGAGAGTAGCCTTTCAGTATCTAAAGGTGGAGCTATGAGAAAGAAGGGGATAGACTCTTTATTAGGGTCTGTTGTGACAGGACAAGGAGAAATGGTTTCAAACTAAAAGAGTGGTGAATTTAAATAGGATAGAAGGAAAATATTTTTTTACAATGATAGTAGTGAAGCACTGGAATAGGAGTCCAGAGAGGTGGTGGATACCCCATCCCTGGAGACATTCAAGATCAGGCTGGACCAGGCTCTGGACAACTTGATCTAGCTGTGGATGTCCCTGTTCACTGCAGAGTGGTTGGACTAGATGGCCTTTTAAGGTCCCTTCCAATACAAATGATTCCATGATTCCTTGTTATTTTTTTTCAGAGCAAGTATGTGGGTATTTGGGTCCATATTGCTGCTCGAATTGATATTCTCTCTACAGCCAGAGATCAGATTTGACCTTTTAAAGTGCTTCTAGGTCCTTCATTCAGCATCACTTTTCCTCTCACACTCAGATTATTCCCTGTCTGTAAGCGTTTCCGCTTGGGTTTGATTTGCGGAATCAAACTCTATAATCCAAGGTTAGGTTACAAAGCAGGTATGTTTATTCAGCGCTGTGCATACACGCCGGGTGTGAGCGGGGGTCTTCGCCCCACCAAGCTCACACACTCACGGGCAGAAGCGTTAACTATTTAAGAACCAAGCTTATACATATTCAGCGGAATTCCTGGAATCTGTTTACATATTCATTACTTTTCTGAGAATCCATTTACATATTGTCCCTCCTTTTGGCGCATGCGTTGTAGATCCTTCTGGTGGTCGGTGGATGAAGGCTCAATGTCTTCCTCCCCAGCTGGTGGTCACTGTGGGATGAAGTTAGTCGTCTTCCTCACTCTATTCTTTCGACCTTTGTCCCAGTTTGGGGAGGCTCTCCCATCTTGCATGGCTCTGCAATTTCTTATCATACTTCTTCCTCTTTTCATTGTTCTCTCATTGGTCCCTTTTCTGCTAACTGGAAAAAACTTGCAACATCATTTTCTTGAGCTAACAGTGAAGAGCTAAGGTAAGCAATAACTAACAATGAAGAGTTAAGCTAAGCAATACAATTAACCCTTAAACCCTAGACCCCCTAACTCCCTAACTCAGGCTCCTGACAGAATCTATGGTGAAATTTGAAGGGACGTAATTTTCTTACTTTTTTGTCACCAGCTTGTTTTGTCTTTGTTCCTACCATCTCCTATGAAAAAAAAAATTGGTTTCCTTAACACCATTTCGCATGATCCATGTGATCAGGATTGTAAGAAATTAATTTACATCCTCTTTTCACATTCTCTCTGCTATCATCAACTTGCCTGTATTTTCTCTGGGTTTCTACTTACTCTTTCAGTTGACCTCTTTTGTCTTCTGTACTGGAAGTGACATCTCATTATCTCTCCATGGGGGCAGTGTAATCTTCATTCTGCTCCTTGCTTCATTTTGAAGTGTAACACTTTTGTCTCTGCTTTTCTAGGAGTGCTCCCCTCCTCCCGCTCTGGGCGATCTGGCATGTTATTCAGCTCTAAGGAGAGCTTTTTCTTTTTTATTCTTGTTGCAGGTTAGTCTTCGCATTTTTTTTTGTTCCTTCAGTTGGCCATGATCTACTTCAATCTGCCTTCACCACCATTTAGCAGAGGAGATGCCAATGGCAGACATTACACTGTGTTGTATCTTTTTGAATGCTTTTGATTTATTTCTCTTTTTGTTTCTTTTAATTGATATTTTTCAGAATCTGCCTTATTCTTGAAAATGTGCCTTGCTTCCACATCCTTCCCAAACACAGACCTCTCTGTGTTGAATTACTGTTCCTTGCAAACCTAATCAGACTGGGCCTGCTGCTTCTTGGACCATCCTCATGCTTCCCTTGAACAATGTTTTGCAACTGCCTCCTCTTTGGCAATATCTAGAAAAAGTTATCTGTGTGGATATCAATCAATTATTATATTTTCCCTCTTTTTCTTATTACAAATAAAACCTGTATCACAGGGAGGGAGTTCAGTGTACTGGCAGTTAATTCTGTTTTGTTTAGGTCTTTAGGTCCGAAATTTTATAAGGGAAGAAATTGCCTGTTTCTGAAAGCTGAGTACTCTAATATCTCTAAATTTTGGAGTCTATTTATGTATTATATTGTAATGTCTTGTTGCCAGTGAAATCTTTGCTCTTTTTGTTTCCTGCCTCTCCGTAGTGAAGTGTTTCTGTCCTGCTGTGGTTAATTTGAAGCATAGTAAGAGAATTCAGATTTTTTTGATCGAAATCTGCAGCTCACCAATAGCCTGTAAATTTCATCTAATTTCTGAAAAGGAGGTGCATAAGTCAAAAAATCTCAGGAAAGATAGCAATGGAGAAAGAAAAACAGCTATAGTCACATTTTCAAATATGTATTCCCTAAATATATAAGGGAAAAAAATGAGTAATTGAAAAAGAACAGAATGTCTTGGAAATAGATTGTGATTGTGAGGTCCTTCTGGGAAAAAAACAGGCTCCTGTGGAAGGACCAGAAGCTTCAGAATCCAGACTTGTTCTTAATTGCATTGCGGCTGTACAGACTGCTTGACAGAGTTATAGTAGGTAGTTGCATATGAAAGGGTATGTGTTATACGGTGTTTTCAGTGCAAATGGAGCCAGACTACGCCTCAATTTATTCCAGGCTCTTGACTAGTTGTGTAAAAAACAAAAACAAAACAAAACAAAAAAACCCAAACAAAAAAACTTGCAGATGCAGTTTTGTTATAGTAAGATCATAACATTACTGAATTTGCAATTCTGCTGAAACATAAAAGGAGCTAAGGACTTTGTTGTCATGAGGCTATCCTCTTTAATGTTATAAACAACAGGATGGTGCTAGTCTCATAAAAGATCAGGTTGTCCTAAACTGATCTTGGACATCCTCCTTTTTTTTTTAACTTAAAGTTGTTTTTTCTTCAAAGCTTTTTCATCTTTTCTGTGAAGATTAGCATGGCTTTTGAAGCTCAGCTACATCTGTTATTACTGAAGCTAAATTGTACCCTGCCACCCACGCTTCAACACCCCTTCCCAGCCCCCCTGGGAATACACTTCATCCAATTACCACAGCTACTGGATAAGCTAACCTTTGAGACAGACTCACGGACTGGGGAGCAAGTGCCTTCCCTTGAGTCCTTCATGAGCTCCTAGAGCAGCAGGACTGATGGATGGCCCTCCCAGACACTCCCCACTCCTGATTAGGTTCTGCCTCCCTTGATCATCTTGTTTACAGAGATTTTCTTTCAGAGGAAGAACAAATCAAACAGCTGCTTTTCCATCAAATCTCACTTGGGAAAGGTAGTGCTGAAGACAGATATTTTCAAAGTTAAGGCTAGAAGATCTGCTTTCTGTTTTCAATTCCCAGCTCTGTTATTTATTCCTTCTGAACTGAGGCAAATTACACATTCTGCTTTTTTTTTGCAGCATTTTTGGCTGGGTTTCTGATATTATGTCTCTTCAGCTTGCTTTTTTTTAAAATTAATTTAGATACTGTCTTGAACAGCATGTAGTCAGTTGCACTTTGCAGTGAGCCATCTGAAGACTGAGACACCCAAAGTTGTGGCGTTTTACACAGTATCACTCCCAACACAACTAGGAGGTGTTTCCTAAAGTGTCAAGGCACTTGGTTCCTTTTGCAGTCAGGGGATTGTGTTGAAGGTCATGCACTGGCTTAAGCCTCACCAGGGAAGGTGGCTCTTCAAGGTTGTGCCCTGGTACTTGAGACAGTGGATTCCCTGGGACTAGAGACAGAATGGATCCTGGATAGGTTCTAATCAGCAGCTGGAGTTGATACTGTGTGAGTTGGGTAGAAAGACATATTCCCAAAGTCTGATACCTTAATTCAAATTGCCTGCAAGGCAGCATGATGGATTGCTGGCAGAATTTAATCTTTAATGATTTTCTTCTCTGACTTCATAAAGCCCGGAGTGCCTTAATCCTTTTTATCGTCTTTGGTTAGAACACAACATCCCTTTGGATGAAATTAATGTTCAAACTAGGGAGATAATTTTTTGGACTCACAGGGGAAAAAGAAAACAAGGAAAAATATAGAGGATTTTATTATTATTATTGTAGGCATAAAATAATATGCTAAATTTTTCCATAGAACGACAATTTTTTTTTTGCAGTGCATCCTGTTTCAATTTTTGATTCACGTTGTTGCACAACTACTATTTCAATTTCTGTGATTCTTAAATTTTCTGATCATAGTGTTGTTATTAGTAGATTATCATTATTACTTGAAGTTAAAGCAAGATGACGCACTGACTTGCAAGATTTGAAACTATTTTCTTATCTTCTTTTTTTTTTAATGTCTACTGTTTGTAGAAAGCACTTGTTTTTCTACAGAAAAGACTTATAAGCAGATATCTACGCAACAGAATATTTTACCCAAATATTTCTTCTAGAAATGCTAATCAGCCATTTGGAAACCTCTCAGGGGAGAACTACTGCCCAGTGACTCAAGTAATCAGGCTTACAGCATGAATGATGAATCACCAACAGAGAACATGCCATGCCGTAGCAGTGGTGATACCTCCTGAGTGCTCTGTATGTGGAAACATCTGATCTTGTATTTCTTTGCATAAAAAATACATTTCTAAATGCTTTATGATTGTTTCTTGGGCAGTACGTGAAATGGAGGAAAGGCTAAATCTCTTCACTAATTATTTTGGTGAGTATTTAATCTTGATCATGGACAACATACTGTTATGGCCTGGCACATGCTAACCTTACAGTGCTTCAGCAGTTGAACAGAAGTCAGTGTAGCATGTGCTTAGGTTTCTTCACTAGTCTGAGAATTTGGGAGCTGCGAGTGCCATTCAGGGCAGTTTTGGTCAAACTTTTACAGGCTTTGGTGGTGCAGTGGGATTTCCTTGTCTGTGTGATAATCTAAGTAGGCTGACAGCTGTGTCTTTGTCTATCTTAACACAGGTTTGCTTTTGAATGACTTTCTTTTTTAGAACCAATTTACTATTTAATTTTGATGCAAAGATATAAGACAGAAGATAACCTGGAAAAATTCCTTTGAAATCTGTGAGGTTACATCCTCTTAAAGCAGACCAAAAGATTAAGTCTCAGTGCTCTATGAGCTACATGCTGTGTTTAGCAGCCTCATATTTAGCATGTTAGTGCAAATGGTAGAGACAATTTGTCAAGCAGACAAAGGGATATTTTTTTAAAGAGATTTACTGCTTGCAGTGTGTTCTGTAGATTATATTATATTCATAAGCTGCCATTTGCATTAGAATACCTAGTCCACAAGCTTTTCTGTTATACTTAATGGAAAAACAGAAGAGGAGGGGGAATGGTACTGGTATCGCATTTTCAGTAACAAGTTCATTAACTAAATTCTCCTCTGTCCCTTTATTTGCGGTGTGAAATTTCACTGAGGTACTTTGCCTCAGACTAAGTATTGATAACTGTGTTTTCTTTTTTTCAATTAAAAAAAAGATGTTCTTTCTTACAAGCTACAAAGGTGAAGAGCTTCTTTTTGGTGGAAAAGGAAATCCACTTCTCAGGTCTGGTCTCCTGCTCCTTTGGTCCTATTAAACATTGAGTCCTGGGGGGCAGATGGCATCCTGACTGTCACTGGTGTGCCACAAGATATGGTGACAATCTACCTAATGTCAATTTTGGCCATTCGTGCTTTGTAGAATTGGCAATTTCAGGCTGACACGTATTAGTCTGTTGCTAATTAGAATAGCAGGAATAATTTTGGCTGGTCAGTATCTCTTTGAGAAATTTGATGGATGGTAGTCTAATGTTTTCTAGCTAGAGCTTCTTGAGGAAATTAGTATTATAGATGGGAAGAAAGAATGGGAGTACGTATGCACGTAAGAAAAATAATGTTTGTTTATGTGAACAAGTGGTGTAATCAAGTAAAGAAAAAAAGATTAATCATTCTGTACATCATTTCTCATTCTAAGACAGTCCTTCAGCCTGGTTCCCAAGCGCCCATTAACAAAAGCAGCTGCTATGAGCAGTCTAGATAGGTGAATCTGCAGCCGTGCAGCTCATTTGTATAAATTTACTGGTACATGGTGTGTGAATGATTTGGTCTCGGTTTTCCGCTCTAATTCTCATTAGTTCTGTAAGAGTAATGGATGTTTTAAGTGTTTCATTAGTAGCTGATCACTCTGCAACCAGTCACCCAGCAGCTGGCGTTCTGAATACTTAATTCATTGCCAGGCGTCTGCAGAAAAGCAGAGGGCTCATAGGGGCCCACAACAGGAAGGTCAAAGAGCTTGTGTTCTTCTGTCTTGCCCAGGACCTTCTGCATTGGCCCCATAGAGCAGTCCTTCCAGCCAGGCAAGTGAGAAAAACCCTATTTCCCACCAGCATCTTGTCAAGCACAGCAGCATGCAGAATTGTGCAAGCTGACAAATACAGAGCACCATAGCTACAAATTTAAAAGATGTCTCATGATATTTCTTAGTATTTCCCATTTGAAAGCAATGTATAAGCTACACACTCTTCATTATATACTCACAGATACAGTAAATGTTGTTGGTGAGCTGATTTATGGAACTTAGTAATAGCTTTCAGAGATACCCCTCTAATGTCAAAACCCCCACTCTTTGAATTACACTTGCAGTAGTCCTACAGTTAATGGCAGCAAATACATTAAAATGTTCAGTATAGCACCACAAAGGAACCCGGATTTTGTAAGAGTTTTGTTAAGTGCCTCCAAATTGTGTGATGAAGATGGATAGGACATTTGGTATACAAAAAGATGCTTTTTAGGAGCCATCTGTGTTTTTACTGATGTGAATGAATTTTAACTAATGAAAACTTCAGTGATAAATGTTGTGCATATTGCAATTACAACACAGTGTGATTAGATTTTATGTAGAATCTTAAAGACAGGAGTGGAAAATCCTGCAAGGAACATCTCCCTTATTTTGAGCTGCAGGTGTTTGCTTTTTGTATTTAAATCTCCCAGACCTAACTTGATATATTCTGTTGGAAAATTTTAGAAAAAAATTGCAGAGTTTATCTATTTAAAGAAGAAATGCTTGAAGTGGAGCGGCCTAGTCTTTTCCAGTGAAGTGATCTCTGTTGATTAAGGTCAGGGCTGGTGATCATGTCCCCAGAATCTAAATAACTGAACTTTTTTGCAGTGCAGCTTCCCAGAGCTCGTAGCAGCTCATGGACAAAGGAAATCCTGAGGGTGATTACTGATCCTGAAGGATATCAATAACTCTTTGAGGATGCTAGTGCAAAAACACAGTTCCAGAAACAATTTGAGTCACAATTTCCTGATTTTCTGTGAAGGGAATGATGTTTTGATGAAATGGCTCACGTGTTGGGAATCCTAATTTCTCAGATGTTTGGCTTCCCTTTCCTGCCAACACAGAGTTTGGGAAACACCTTCCAGGTGCTGGTTGACTAGTCCCAAGATCCTGGAAACCTCTCCAGGCCATGTGTGGGACCTCAGCTCCATTAGGTACCCCTCCTATCTGTACTTTTCTTAACTGCTGCGGCTCCCTTTACAGCCAGGGAGAGAAAGGAGGCTGCTGCTGTAAACGCATTCGGCCTCAGTGAGCAGCTGAAATGCCACCAGGGCACCCTAGCCTGCAAGCACTGATTTCTTTGCATTAAATACAGAGTGTAGGTGTGGGTGGTGATGGTAGACACCAATCCCACCATGTCTCCCTACCCACAAGTGTGGGGGTCCTCTGACTGCCCTCTGTCACCTTGAAAGTGGAAAAGAAAATTATTGAATTCATGTTTTAAACTGAATGTCATTTTACAGAAGAGAGAACCTCAAAACTATTTCTCCTCCCTCTTCCTGCTGTCACTGTGATTTTTTGATCTAATCTGTGATGGCACAATACTATAGCAAAGGTCCTTGTTGCTCATTTCTGCTTGTATGTGCAATGTTATTTTGGTTTCTTATGATGAGACCCTGATGCACTCTTTCCACGCTCTCTGTAACCTTCTGTAATCTATTGCTTTACCAAAAAATAACTGGTCTGGATAGTGTGTTTCTAGATAACTACTGCTTATCTAAATGTGAAGGAGAAAAGGGTGAAATAAATTCAGTTTTCAACCTTGAGCACATAGACAGTGCTAGATGTTTAGAAATGGGAAACTAAAAGTAACTAGAAATAACTCCCAGTTTTTCCTTTGAGTTTCAGAGCATTTCAGTTATCCTAACTTTCCTTCTTAGGAAATAGTATTTTTTTTTTCTTTTTTTCTTTTTTTTCCACTTGAAACAATGACAGTTAGAGGTGGCATCCCATGTCAGAGAGCCATATGAGGGTGTAGGCCACCCCATCTCCCAGCACCTCTCTGGGACCCAGTCCCTTTTCTCCCAGCTCTGTCACACAAATTCCTCCTGCAGTGCTGACCACCAGCTGCCAAGAGATTCAAACATTTTCATGAAATCTGTATCAGTGTCTTAATTATCAGTATGCAAGGATGTGTGTAATCAGTATGGCAAATTCTCAGTAACAGTATGACCCTTTTTATCACAGATTTCTTGCTGTTTGAATTTGACTGCAGCTGCTGCTTTCTGCCACTTTCATAGGAGATTGGCTGATGCCATCTTTCATAGGAGGATTTTTCTGAAAGAAGAAAGGGGGGAATAAAGCTAGAAGAGGGCAGAAAGCTGGCAGAAATAGCTTTTATTTTCCTTCTTTCCATGGCTCTAAATGACGGGAGGAAGTGTGGAGAGAAAAATCAATAAATAAAAATGAATGTATTTGAATAGGGATTTGGTCACCAACCTCTCAACTGCAGCACTTCAATACGTCAAGCTTATGGATTTAAGTAAACACCATTACCTCAGAAGGGCTTATGAATTACTAGTATTTTGCAGGGAGATTATAAAACGTCATTAAAGATGAAAGGTTATTTTCAGAGCTCAGTTAAGTTTTAAATTGCATCCGTAGAGTCAAAGGATGACATTTTAGTGAGCTCAGGATGGACAACAGTGTCTGAAACATTGATCAGAGATCTCTGAGTAGAAATGACCCTCATGGAGGGCAGTGCATCATTTGAAGGGGCACTTGGAGTTTTGTGTTGCCCAGCTTTGCAATGTTTTTCAATATGCTTGTTATCTGGCTTATTCTTCAAAAGGAAAGAAAAGTGAAAAGAATTCTGTTCTTTCTGGTATAAAACTATTCTTCAGAGACTGGATTTACGTACAGACTCATTCCTGTTAAGCTGGTTGTTTGGTAGGAGGAAGTCTGCAGCTAATTCTTAATGGAGCACAGAGCACTCCCCAGACTTTGTTTAAATTAAATAGCATTTACGTTTCTAGCATCCTTTTAATGACTTTTTTCTCCTACCAATCACTTTACAGTGATAATTCCCCTCAATAAACTTTTCAGTAGATATGCTATTGGTGCTCTCTTTGCACAACTATTACAAAAAAAAACCCTTTAATTTTATTGTTTTTGTGAACCTAACACTTTGCAGCTCCCATTACTTACTTAAATGCTTGAACCCTTGTTTTCAGCAGTATTGAACTGTAGAAGGGTGTAGAACACCCTTCTACATTCCTGCTGACAGTTCTTATGTGTGAGAGAGCTGGAGCTGCCTCAGTTACTGTATTACAGTGGCTGCCCAGGTTGCAGTCTGGGCTGAGTATGCACAGCTGTCTGGTCACACCTCACCTGGTGAATAATTAAGAGTGTAGATCCTAGCTAAGTGATGGAGGCATAGAGCGTTATTGATTTCTGGCTTGTAAGGGGTGCTCAAGATGTTTAACGTCTTACAGCATTGAGCTTCTTCTAGCTGGTGTGGCTGCATCTGTCTGTGCTGTTCTGATAAGCCGCATTTTCATGTATCTAAATAATTCCACCCAGTGCTATTGTCACAGTTGCTGACTTGCTCACCACAATGGTTCTGTTGTAGAGTTATTTTATAGGATAACACGGAAATTCATGATGGCAAGGAAAGATAATTACCTTCTTACAGTGTTTTATTGTTCAAATATGACTCACTAGGATTTGGATTTAAGGGCACTTTTGATATATATTTTTTTCTAATTCTGCCCTTATGAATGGCTAAATTTTCTGTTTCATAAAGTAACAGATCTTCAGGAAAGACAATGAAATACTATCAATTCTGATGGAAGAAACTGTCCCAAACAATTCAGGAGCAGAATGAATAAGACTGGTGAAACATACATTCTGGAGTAAGAGCAGAACAAAGGATAGCAGAGTTTTTCAAGCTTTTGAAGATTTCTTACTGAATTTTAAGAAAAAGAACATGGAAGGGGGAACTCCTTATGCATGTATTATTAGGATATTTCAAACAGAAAGCATTGCATTTCAAAACCTTATCTTTATTTTATGACTTGTGCTTTTAAATTGGAAAAAATTAATATGGATACTAGGTTGTGAGAACAAAGCAAAAAGTCATGGCTTTTTTTTTTTTTTTTTTTTTGAGCTGATGCACTAAAACTGGCTGTGGCTCTGTCTCTAGAGCTTTAGGGCAGTACCTTCATATATTCAAAGAAGTATCAATGTTGTCCATACAATTTCCCTTTGTGAATTCTGCATCTCTAAGCAACTCTGTGTGCAGATCATTTAGCTGGCTGTTGAACTATCCAGTTTGTACCAAATAACTGTACTTAAATCAACAGGCATAAATTTAGATACTGTTTGAAAAATGAGTTATTCAGTGTCAAACCAGTACAACAAATGGATCCTTTTTGTTTATTGCTGAAATGAACCTGGATCTGCTGTTTACATTTTTAATGTAATGGTGATTTTCAGAATGTTTCTTCTAAAGGCTCTGAAGATCCTGAAGCGTGCATGTATTACACTTAAACACCTTGCATTGAGCAGATGTGACCTGTGCCAACTTGCTGTAATGCTACATGACATTAAGGACAGGAAGCAAAGATGCAATCCTATGCAAATTGCAATCTCATTAAGTGATTCCAGGTGGGCACTAGAGGGAGGAACCAGTCAAACTGTAGGCAAAGCAGAAAGCTGGACAGTCTCATTTTAGAAAGATTGCCAAGGGATCTTTAGCCAACATGGGATCTTGATTTTAATGCTTCATTTGAAAAACAATACCCTTGTCACCATGCCCGCACCAATGGGATTTTTATTTTTGTTTAGTAATCACAGGATCATAAGGGTTGGAAGGGACCTCTGGCGATCATAGAGTCCAACCCTCTGCTAAAGCAGGTTCCCTACAGGAGGTTGCACAGGGGAGTGTCCAAGTGGATTCTGAATATCTCCAGAGAAGGAGACTCCACAGCCTCACTGGGCAGCCTATTCCAGTGCTCCATTACCCTCACAGTAAAGCTTTTCCTCATGTTTATATGGAACTTCCTATGTTCCAATTTGTTCCCATTGCCCATTATCCTGTTGCTGGGCACGACCCCATCCGCTTGCTACTCACTCCTTATAGATTTATAAGTGTTGATAAGATTCCCCCCTCAGTCTTCCCTTCTCCAGGCTGAACAGTCCCAGGGCTCTCAGCCTTTTCTTGTACGGGAGATACTCCAGGCCCCCTAACCGTCTTTGTGTCTATCTGCTGGCCTCGCTCAAGAAGTTCCCTGTCTTTCTTGAACAGGGGAGCCCAGACCAGGACACTGTACTGTAAGATCAGGATTTAGAAATGTTGGCTGTTTCTGAAAGCCTTTATATGGATCTGTTGAATATAACCTATTTGTTTTTTTTTTTTTCTTTCATTTATGCACCTACCTAATTTCAGCATTTGGTTTCTCATGGGTTGCTGTAGTCAAGAGATTAACCCTGCATGTTTTATCTGATGGCTGGCACTCCATGCCTTTTCATAAGGAACAAAGCATAAACTTGGGAAATCATGAAGGCTAAAAGTTTCATAGCAGAGTGGCTGGAAAGACATGGAAATAATTACAGTTACATTTTTGAAGTCAGATATTTCTCTGGAAGCCAAAGCTAGAACATAATTGTTTTTTAAGTTGTTGTTTGCCTTCTTTTTAATAGAAAAAGTAGTGATTCAATTTAACCTTCCTATTGAAAAGATTTGAGGTTTTCTCAGGTATTAGGCCTGTAAAGCAGGCCTAGATATTAATTTTGAATTTAATCCAGGCTTAATATAGCAGGGCCTAGAATACGGACCATTCTTGATTCCAGTCTGATTTTCTTGGGAACTTTGGTTTATGTCCTTCTAGGGGGAGGATGCCACACACTTATTTGTAAGCAACTTTGTTTTTGCACTATCAAGCGATGTGCTGTTGGTATCCCATCCATGTGATCAAAGCATACGATGGCTTGTTTTGCCTGAAAAAAACATGGTATGAGATAGATTAGTAACTGAGGGAAGTGATCTTCTCAAATATAGAACACATAAAAACAAGAAAATTGAGGGTGGGGGGATGGGTGAAAAGATTTTTATGACCAGACACATTTTATATGAATATATCTTCAAAAGAGAAAACCGGTTGTCATCTAATATAATGGGCCAAGATTTCAACTAGTGCCTTTGCAGTAAGCTTTGCATATATTGCCAGGGGAAAGGGCCTGTAGTGACTTCAGAGTATACTTCTTTTTCTCTGCTTGGTGTTGAGAGACTTGCCCAAAGACACCATGTTCTTGAGACCTGTCCATTTGATCCAAAGAATTCTGGAGAAATGATAATACATAAACAACCATATTAAGCTAAAAATCTAAGAGGTGATGTTTTCCCTAACACTGGTGCTCATGTTAGGTAAATGAATTGCACCATTTGTCTTCTTGATCCTCCTTACTGACAGCTGCTAGCTTCTGCATGTATCTGAATCCCACAGCCTGGCAGCACCTGGACCCGCATGGCCTTCCCACTTGCTTTCTGTTTTCAGTCCTTGAGTACAAAGTAATTTCATCCAGCTGATCTTCTATCACATTCATTTAATGTGAATGAACACTCCTAAATGCCTTTGACACTTCACATTGATGCTAACTTCAAGTCAACTAACCTTAAAACCTAATTCAATTTAGATACGCTACCATGTATCTCATACTTGTGACTGGACTGCCTGCATCTCTTATGCATGATCATGGTGAATCATTTCCTTACAGCTCTCCAAATTAATGTTAATTGCATTACACTGCAGTTCTCAGAACAAAATCCAGCTGTATGATGCTGATATGCTCTTATTGGCTAGAAAGCCTTGTTTGGGAAATAGAATGTATTGAGTTTTTCCTCTTGAGCTCTACACTTTGGTTTTGTGCCTTCTTGTTGTATATTTTCATGTGTGTTCTTCCAGCAACCAGGGCTGGATTATTGATTTGTTTATTAGATGTTTGAATTTCAGTGTACTCCTATGATTCCAGAAGCAGAGGCTTTGAGCCATGCGCTAAAACTCTGCATCCTACGATAACCTGTTCCCAGCCTCCCTAATTTCAATGCTTGTTTTAGGAGTGCTGGTACACTGATAAATATTGTGTCCAGGGATAATCTCATAGCTTCCTCCTTGTCATCTTCCTTTCACCCATTTGATTCTGGAAAACATGTCTATATGGCTTATTATGTTATCTGTTGATTTCTTACTCTCTATTTTACAAAGGCTATATTGAAATGTTTGTCTTTAAAAAGAAATTAAGTACGTTCAGCCCACTTGGGTAGAAGACTACTCAATTTCTGCTAGAAAAGAAAAATTTCTGCATGAAAAGTTCACCCATTTGTCTAATGGCTGTAATGAGCTGCAGGAACTGCCACTGCCTGGAGAGCTGGGACAGCAGAAAGGGAAGGGAATTCCGCATCTAAGTCTCACAGTAAAGAACACGATCACAAAGGCTGATTTTGCTGCCAAGATTTCTACAAAGAAGGAAGAGCGAGTCTCTACTGAGATACCTAAAGAAATGATAAATAGCTATTGCAGAGCTGTAGCGATTGTGAAGAGTGAGAATGTGAGGAGCTAGATTAAGCTTGTCTGTGACCCTTGGGAGAGACACTTTTCTTTGGGTTGGAGCTGGGAGAAAACCCCAGTGCTGCTTCACTTTCACAGAGTAATTGTGTAATCTAGGAAGAAAAGAATTTTCTCCAGTTTCACCAGATAGATACTAAAAGACCACCCTGGCTGGACAGGAGTGCTCAGTTCAGGTGGGAGATGTTACTAGCTAGCCACTTCTGTAGGAGCCAAGGTGGTAATGTTGAGTTCTATCCAGACCCTACCATAGGGAAGCTCTAATTCTGAAAGTAAGACATTTTGTTGCCTTTCATAAAACATGACTGTCCTTGATGGCTTCAGAAACAAGGTTCGGGACCACAAATCTTGGATTCCTGTCTGCCCTTTGGTGTTGCTTGCCCACCTGGCAATACATGCAAGTTGCTGTAAGCTTGAGGCTGTGAAGCTACTGTTGCCAGTTTCTTGCATGTTCTGGGAAAGGTGTTGCTGTGCTTTGCTGCTGCCAGTCCCTCTGCAAAGTGCTCTGCAGGGAGAGACATTTTAGTGTTCAGCTACTTGGCCTCAGCCTCTCATTCTTGGGCTGATGACACTGAGTGGGGTTATGGGGAACAGAAGAGCTTGTTGAGTGGTGCTTAGCTCTGTAATAATATCCTAAGTGTTAGTGCTCAAACCTCCAACAGATTAATTTCATACCAAATAAAATACTGCTTGTTTGTGAATAAAGTCACCAATCTAAGTGCTGTAGCTGGAGCTGCACTGAGCTGGTAAATTGGTGACCTTTCGTGTCTGCGGATGGGGTACCTTAGGACAAAATACTTCTGGAAAATGTTAGGTGATAAAATGTCTGAGAAAGCTGCAGCTGAACAGAAGAGTCATTGACCAAGACATTCTGGATGTTATTCTCCTGATGAGATAATTGTAGGAATTATAAATGGAGAAAGACTACTGAAGTAATTTTGTTCCTTCCATGACAACACAAATGCTCCTCCATCCCTCTTTCCTGGTACTCTGCACATCTATCAACACTTAGCCATCTGATATTATTTTGCTAAAATTAATCATCAACTCTGTCTAACCCTTCTGAAAAACTATGAGATAAACAACATGTAGACCTCTGATAGTTTTTGAAAATTAACAGAATTAGGTGAAACCATGAATATTGTTTTGTTTGTTTGTTTTCCTGTAAGGGTCTTTGAATCATTCATAATATCTCTAGTATTTAAGTTTTGTCATTAGAGTAGTGTTTGTAAGTAGACAATCTCTGCAAAATCCTTTCAATTAATGGATCCCAGAATAGGACGGAGAGCATTTGTTCTAACTTCTGAGAGTGTAAAACTCCTCAAAAGGATCACATATTTCTCTCTTATGCTGCAGAGAATCTTAAACTGCTGTTCTTTTCCATGTGAGCTTTAAAGTATCAGCATACTCTTCATGACACCTTTTTCCTGTGGTCTGATGCAACGAATTTGGAGCAATTAGAATTGCTTTGAAATTGCATATGAGGCTTCGGAGGATGTGAAGGAAATTTCTTGAGATTCATCTGTAAAGATTATGAAACCTCAGATTTCTTTTAGTCTGTTGAAGAAGATGTTCAACCCCTGGCAAGAAGAATAGGACATCCAAACTTTACTGCATGTATTGGTATTATGAATGTAGCAGGTGAAATTCAGTCTGGTTATGATCATTGCAAAGCCAGAAATCAGGCAGAGCATGTTGAATAACAATTACTGATTACTGATGCTATTATATGCATCTTCTGCTTTGAAAGTGTTGGTCCAAAAGGCTTATTGTGAATTTTCCTAACTGCCTCCTATTAAAACTACTTCTGTTGTTATATTTGCATTCATGGCAGTTACTCTTTGTTTGGGAGAGAATAGCCTCTAGATTTCAAAAGGTATACACTGCATATTTACATAAACTTATCTGGGAAAGATCAATGTCTTGCTGGCATTTATTATTCCTGAGCGTGGAAGTGGTTCTTGCTAAACCATGAATGGTACCAAGGCATGCACTTAGTTAAAAATGAAGGGAAAAGGTTGTCTTCCAAGAATTAGTCCTGCCACAAGCTATGCAAGTGATAACGGGTAGTCCTCATAAGGTAGGATGTTATTGCTCTTGTCTAGGGTCCTGGTGCCACCGGAAACGTTTTCAGAATTCTGAGGCGGTTGAACCCAGATGGCAAATATTACCAAGATGACAGGATTCAAGGAATGCACGTGTCTTTCTGAAATGAGAGCATCTACAGATTGGGTGGGACACCTCTTTGCACCTACAATGATGCAAGATGATTTGGTAACTGAATCTCACCCTACATGGGTAAAAAGGGTGAATTCATACTCAGAGTACTGGTACCTTGGTGTAGCCCTTGGACACTTAGCCTATTTAGGGGACTTAGACACTAC
Organism: Numida meleagris; assembly: GCF_002078875.1. Taxonomy (NCBI): domain Eukaryota; kingdom Metazoa; phylum Chordata; class Aves; order Galliformes; family Numididae; genus Numida; species Numida meleagris. The sequence goes on from NC_034409.1 coordinate 70,218,332, forward strand.
ACCTGACAGCTCAGGAAAAAATGTGGGTTGTCTCCAGTGCTGGGCGCATGATATCTTTTAAATCTTATTGCCCTGTTGGATTTAAATTCCTGGGATGCTGGTCAGCCCAGCCTCACACAGACTTGCACAAAGGCAGTGTAAATACTGCACTGTCTTACAGGAGGTGTGTGACAGCTGTTCTCTGACTCCTTTTTCTGGACGGAAGCTCCAGGCTCCATCTCCAGAGGGATGGATGCAGGAGATGATTCCCAAGCCCTCCCTCCCTGCATGTAGATTCTTAAATGTGGTGCAGTGCTGGCAGAAACAAGCGTGCTCCAATTCTCCGCTTGGGCGTGTTTGAGCACTTGTGTGATCAGACTAGCTGCAATCTGACAAGTGTCTGTACAGCTGAAAATGGATTTTCACAGCCTGTTGGCCTTCAGGGAGGGTGTGTGGGCTGAATGTATTGCTATCAAATAGAGGATACAAATGTTTGCTAATTTTTTTTTCCCCCTTAGAGGAAGATGTTGTAACGGTGTTTAAAGTAAAATCCAACTTTTTCTTCTGCACAAGCTTCATTACATCAACCCAGTAGGCATCTTCTCAGTGCCTTCAGTTGTAGACTGCAGTATGGTTTCTGCTGTCTGCCACAGCATTACTCTGGCTTAAGTGATCTCTCTCAGAACATCTAATATTAAAGGATATGCTTATTTTATCTTAGTAGCCGAAGTTTTCCATTAAGTTTTCCATTAAGTCTTGGAATCCCACTTTAGTAAGACTGTACTTTCAAACTCCTTTGAGTATCTGTGATTGATAGAACATGACATTATTGTGGGAGGGGAGAGCATTTTGATGTGTGAAGCCACCACACCTGACTTTGCTGTTAACATGGTGGAGAGAGCTGGGGTTGTTCAGCCTGGAGAAGAGAAGGCTCTGGGGAGAGTTCATAGTGGCTTTTCAGTAACTAAAGTGGGGCTATAAGAAAGAAAGGGACAGACTCTTTATCAGGGTCTGTTGTGACAGGACAAGAGGAAGTGGTTTCAAACTAAAAGAGGGGAGATTTAGATTGGCTAAAGGGAAAACGTTTTTTGATGATAATGATAGGGAAGCACTGGAACAGGTTGCCTGGAGAGGTGGTGGATGCTCCACCCTGGAGACATTCAAGGTCAGTCTGGACCAGGCTCTGGACAACTTGATCTAGATGTGGATGTCCCTCTTCACTGCAGGGGAGTTGGACTAGATGGCTTTTAATGTTCCCTTCCAACTCAAACTATTCTCTGACTTTCTGATTCATGATTCATTGTGGATGTGAGGGGCACCAGGCACCCACAATAGAGATCTAGCACATGTAGTTGTGCAGATTGTGCAAGTGAATACCTAAGGCTGCCTTTTTAAAGACTAAGCTCTGCCAAGCAGGAGTACATTCATCTTCTAAACCAGCATACTTTTAAAAAGGAGAGATATCTGCTTGCTTTTCTGACCTTGGCATGTGAGAGAAACATCTTGCAAAGGTACTGCCAGATCAAGGTCAGGGAATAACCTAGCTGAGTCATCTGAGGGTGTTTTTATATTCTGTTTAGCCTTCTGATGTGCAGCACAGCCCTGGCTTGCCTGTTGTCCAGTCTGGGCATCTGGTAAGAAAGGACAAGAAAGTGGTGTGGCTGCCACCAGGATTCACTACCTGATGATGAACAATTTCTGCTGTTACGGGGGCTCCCCGCAGACATTTGTGCTCCAGTTCTGTCACTAAGAATGAAACAACAAGAGAAATGCTAACTTTCATTAAAAACATAGATGGACTCTTCTCTCCTGCTGCCACCCACCCAAGACTGAATTTGAAAAACTCTTACTTCAAGGAGGCAGTGCAAGTGTTCGTGATTTATAAAAATGATTATTTTGCTCAAAGCAAAAGGTCAGGGAGGTAAATTCTGAAAAAGGATGCTCTGACCAGGTAGTTTTGTGTAAGTTTTAAAGCATATCTGCAATTTCAACTTATTGTGTTAATGCTAATGCAATTTCTCCCTGCTCTTACTGAAAACATATGTTACCCATTCTCTTTATAATAATTTCCATTTCAAATTTAAAACATGTCCAAGTTAAGAATAATAAGTGCCAAAACTCATTTTCCTCACTTCTGCATTCTTCAGTTACTCCTATGACAGATTTAGGATCTGTCAATGCCAAATTCAATTCCAGTTTGATTGCTGCAAACCTCTGCGTTTCAGGATTACTCATGCTATCCAGTGAGTGTTTTTTGGTACTTCAGCCTTTCTGCTTATTTAAACCATCTTTCTTCAGGGGAGATCCAGTGCATTTTGGCATGCAAGGAATGGTTTTCCCTTCTTGCAGGAGTAAAAGTGGCAGTGGCTATCTACTTTATTATGCTGAAGCTCTATTTTTAAAAGGGACTGTGTGGCGATGCAGAGAGCTGTGAAAATGCAGGTTGAGGAGCAGGTGTTCCAGAAAGCTCTGGGCTCAGAGCTTGGGATCTGCAATGAGCAGCTGCAGTGCCATGGCCCTGGACAGGCCAGAGACACAAACGCTGCATCCATGTGGTTGTAGATGATGACAGTGACAACGTGTGCTTGTGTCCTGTGGTTACACGCCCCCAGACTATGGGCTCTTTTCTGTGAAGCAGTGTTTTTGCACAGAAGGAAGGAGTTCATAGCCATTTAAGAGTAGGGGAGAGACCCCTCTCCCTCTCTTGCCTTCTCACCTTTCCTATTTCTCCTGTTCATTAATTCCTTGTACTGTACTTCCTTCTCTGTACACAATGAAACAGAACTGACTTTTCCTTTTGTTTCTAGCTGGCTTATCTCTCTGCTTCTCATGAATTAGCACAATACTGTAACATCTGTACTAACAGTTCTATTTTGCTTTCAGAAAAAGAGAGCATTAACAGACTTAAATGATTATAGAAAACTGTCTGAGAGCACATTTTACAGGGGTGCTCTTCATCACAGGTATAGGTTAAGTGGAAAATACAGATGAAGAAGTGTTTTAAGTATTTCTCAAATCAAAATTTCATTTCCCTATTTTTAATTCGTACTTCAGTAAAACTTCACCAACAGCCTTAGCACCAGATTTCCAATTCCTTTTTCCAGTAACACCTTTACCATGGAGCCTCATTTAGCACAAACTGTCATTATGGAGCAATATGAAGTTCAGCCTTCCACTGTTTGCTTTTAATACCCACTGCTACTAACACAGATGGCACCCATGTGACATAATAATTTTATATACAGTTTAATAAACAGAAGACATCTGATTTGTGGTTTCTCCTGCACATCCAGCTCAAGTTCAGACAAAATCTGCACGGCAGAGCCTCAGTGAAAGTGAAGCACTGCCAGCTCTCAGTCTGTCTAGACCGAAGGACAATGACTATGGAGCTAGCACAAAATCTTGCTTGTCTCCAGCCTGGAATGCAAAAGCATTGCAAGCTCACCTAGACACATAGTCTCTGAGCTGTCAGTGCTTTGGTGCCAAGCCTGCCTTGCTGCTGGGCTTCATGCTTTACTGCTCTTGTTCAGCTGATCCCTGAGGACTCTGCCTTCCTATGGAGAGGATTGGAAGAAAATATGTTTGGGGGAGTGAGTCCTGAAGAGACAGTGGTGACAGCTTGCCACTGCTGCACAGGCAGCATGCTTTCTCTCCACTTTTCTTTGCTGCCCCTGATGGCTAATTAGCAAATCCTGTCTGCAGTTTCTGTTAACTCTCCTAGCTTCCTTACTGTTGCAATTTCCTTTCAATGTATGCCATTCTTCATGTTGTGTCCACACTGCCATCTGAAAACGATCAAGAAGAACTGAACTCATCTCCTTGTCTTCCCTAATACTTTTCATATCAATGCTGTGTACCTCTGTTTGCATACTGCATTTTGTAGGATGGAAGATTACCTTTGTTTGTGTTTACTTCCTGAGCTAGCCAAAAGAAGATGATTATAAAACTTCAAGTACCTCCAATGCTCATGCAGTATAGGAGAGGCTGTTTTCTTTTTTAATTAATGAGTCTCTCTCCCTTCTATTTAAAAGATGATTCTTTGTATGGTGAGGGATTAGCTCCAGTTCAACATATTTCTTAGTTTAATGGCAGAAGAATCAGTGCAATGAGAAGATGTTACAAAAAGAAGACTTCTCACTCATCTCTGAAACTCTAGGCTTGCAGAAAAACTCCACAAAAAAGGAATCTCTAGCAAGAGATCTTTTCTCAGTGGCAGTCAGCCCTTAAATGAGGTCTAAAAGAGGTGGAGCCAGGCTCCACCCCTTCTGGCCCCATAATGAATTGCCTTCACCTGTGCTTCCAGGGCTGACTGGGTCTTTTCTCCAGGTGCTCAATCAGTGGTTCCAGCTGTGACTCAGCAGTTCCCATACACTTAGGAAATGTGGATGAGCCACACGTTTTCAGGTGAGATGGAGAACTGAGTGATGTTTTTTTAATGAAGTGAGAGAGGTGGGATGAAGAATGCTTAGCAATCGATAACGAGAAATCTTGCTAAAAGCAGAGGACATCAAGTCAATAGAAGGGGATAGGTGTATCTGGATGTATTGGTTGACCGGAGTTGCTTGTATCTGATTCTGCTAAAAAGATCCAAGGAACAGGGAAACACTAATGTTCTCCTTTGTGGCCTTGATTTGTCATAATGTGTTTTGTCATGGTTGTTTCAGATAGATGCACTCAAACTGTGCAAAATGGGTGGTTTAACTTTGTATGTAACCAATCTGTGGAGCAGAAGGTGGCTTTTGGCCATCTGAGAGATGAACTTGTGGACAAAAAAATGCCATTCTGTACTTCTCTGAGAAAAATAACCCAAAATCTAAGGTATAGGTTTGTAACACTATGAAAGGGATTTTGTAACACAGCAGAGGACTTCAAGCAAGCAGAAAATACAGACTGTAATTATGTATGGGTATTTCTAAGGGGCTTCAGAAAGAGACAGGGTTGCTGCTGCATCATATTTATATTGTATTAATATCATGCTTGAGGGTTTCAAATGGCTGCTTGTTGAGACTAAAAAGGAATTTTCTCCTTTGGCTATAACTAAACGTAGGAGATAGTGGTGCTTGTATGCCTTGCTTGGTGACTCATTGTGAAATACATCACCACCTTCAGAAACTGAAAGGACAGTTCCTCAGGTGTGACTGGCAAAGAATACAGATTGCTTTTTGGCTTTCTTTTCTAAAATGGAGTATGGTTCATCATGTTTTTCTGGGAGTTATTACCTATTTCTACTATTACAGAGACTTAGGACATTGGTAACGTTCTTGAGATCACCTAATCTCCTTTGTATCTACTCCCTATGTGTGTTTTTAATCCCTTACTACAAGCCTTAACCTTGTTGCCAGGCTCTGGCGGTTGCTTTGTGGCTTTTGGAGCAGACATTTTATGCAAATGGATCTTTCTACCCTAGTGCTGGGATGCTCTCATGCCATGTCCACCTGTGCTCTCTGTGCTCCCATAGCTGAACTTACAGAGCTATTAACTGTTCTTTTTAGTCAGACAGCTGTCTCTGGATTTCACTTTGTGGGATCTTAATGCATCATCTACACTGGGTCTTGTATGCAGGAAAATGGAGTGTATTTCAATAGGAGGATCTTCATGATGCCAGCAGAGGAATACTATTAGTGTTACTGTACCTATTATATGAGCTGTTGACTCCAGAGCCATCTTAATGTTTTGTTTCATACTGCACTTAAGGCCAATTTCTGTTCACTTGAGGAAAGAAAATGTCATGCCTTGCTTCAAGCATAAGTTGATTAAAACTTCAAAACGGGTATGAGTTTTATTAACCTGTCTTTTTTTATGGCTTTTTGTTTTTGCTTTTTTTTTTTTCCAGTATCCAAGCCCAGATCATTTACAACTGATTAAAAAAAAAAAGGCTGTTAGTAACTGCAGCTTACTTGGACGCTGCTGGGAACAGTTTGTAGAAGTGCTACTGTCTTAAGGCAACAGAGAAGGCTGGAGCTGAGATTTGGCAATGTGTAAACTCTGGGTGTCTCTGGGAGCTGAAAGTCGCATATTGCTGGATGCCTTCATCTCTGTGGCTTTTGTGATGTTGTACCAAGAGTGGTGCTGTAAGCAGCCCTTTGACAGCTTCTCTGGTGTGTGAATTCCTGAGCAGCGCTGTGCCGTGCCGCGCCCACGGCCGTATGTCTGCTGCGCTCTGCTGATCTCACTGGAGGAGCTCAGGTACAAGCTTCTCTCTATCACTGAAAAAAATTTGCTGGAAAAGGGTTGAGCCCCAGTCATGGGATGTCAGTGCAGCTGTAGCCTCAGCCAGGCAGAAGTTCTTCTGTCACGCCCAGCCAGGCAGAAGTCCTTCTGTCATGCTGGTGTCAAATCCCTGGTCCACAGACCTCATAGAAATTCAGATGGAGGTCCGTGGGTGAAGGCTTAGGCTGTCCTTGATTTATCTTTCAGATTTAAAAGCAAAAAATGATAGCCTCAGCATCTCCATCAGTTAGCCCAGTACTGCTTTTTTTTTTTTTTGGTATTTGTTGTGGAATGCATACAGCTGTGTATGGGCTTCTAAGCCTAACAAAGATCCTTTCAAATAATTGCTGAATGAGGGCGGTTTAACCTGTGAGCTGCAGCAGTCAGCACTGCAGACCAAGGCTTAAAATGACATGAGGAACAACACAGTAACTGCAAAGGTCCTGATCCCCTCTGCACTCCAAATGACAAGTTTTTTTTTTTTTTTATACTTGTAACATTTTATGATTTCCAAATGCAAAACTATTCATCAACGCTGAGGCTTTCTGAAAGGCTGTAGGGCAGATGCAGAGCAAGGGTCTGAGAAAGGATCGGGATGCCAGCGCATAAGGCTTGCCAAACTGCTGCAGATATCTTGAACAGAAGTAATTTACTCTTCATGAATGGTTAAATTTGGGGAGTTGGGAGGTGACTGTGGTCCACAGCCAAATAACTGCGTCCTGTGGGTTTTGCCACCAAGTTAGCTGCATGTGGAAAGCGGGTCCCATAGTTCTAGTCAAGCTGTGCAAATACTCTGAGCACATTTAATATATGCAAATTAAATTAATGTTAAATCACCGTGTCTCTGTGGTAGTGAATAATACAGAAAAAGCAAATGGGATGCACAGCAAATGGAGGTGATTCAGCTGTCAAATTGTGGCGCACGAATATTTCCCCAAACTCTTCTCTAAATTGAGAGATTACAAAAGTACAATTTTACTTAAAAGAGCAAATATTTAATGAATTCAAAAATGGTGACATTATTATGTTTCTGCTCAGTCCTGCAGTGCTCCAGCTTCAGCTTTAATGTTCGAGCTTGATAATTTAGTTTTCTAAAAATAGGCTGCCAGACTATGCCTTACATTTCATTATTTTATGAGTACTCCTTTGGACATTCCAGGCCATAAAAATCAGCCCCCAAACTCACACTGTAAAGCAAATATTGTTCCTTTCTCAGGTAGATGAATCGAGGCTGAGCTTTTTGAGGGCAGCCGGTTCTGATGAGTTCAGTTTTGCAACAACAGCTTTAATCTCATGTCTGCAAGCTCTTAGTTCAAGCAAGTAGACATAAAAGCGATGAATTATATATATATATATTTTCTAATACTACCGAGCTGTGAGCTAAGGGAAAAGGTGGTGATTTGGAAGGGTACACACTCTGGGGTCCCTGTGAGCCCAGTGAGTGGGGTCAAGGTGGGGATGGGGGCAGAGCTGCACCCCTGCTTCAGGTTTGTCAGCTACACTAAGTGACTCAGGTTTCGTCATGCTTGACTATAGGTGTTTTCTGTTTTTTAATATTTTTCTTTTTTCTTCTTAAAATCAGCGGATAATCTAATATTGATGCTCTCACATGCTTTTAATGGAAGTGGGTATAGAGACAAGAACAAGAATACAAATGATTCTCTTTTGCTGCTTCGTAGACAACACACATTAAGCTTGTGTTGAACAGAATGAAAAATAAAGCTGTCTCCAGGATAATTTTTTAAAATGATGTGTAATGTTGTTGTTTTACACATTTAGTTGGGAGGGAGTTACTGAAGTGTGCAAATGATGTTGTAACTGATGGGCAGCAGTAATCAAGCACTGAAGGGCTTTCCCCCCTAGAGATTTATTTCTGTCGGCTTTTCTCTGTTTTAAAGAAAAACTGTCTGGCAACAAAGAGCCTTTATAAGAAACAAACAAACAAAAACAGACAAAAAAGTAAACCAAACCTTTCTGTATCTTTCTGGTCCTGCAAATGCATGGCATGTCTGTCCAGGGAAGGGACAGTATAGCTGCTGAGGGCTGCATAGTCTCTGGGTCTGCTTTGTGATGGGACCTGAGCATCCTTCCAGCACAGCATGGAACTTGAGGAGGCCTGGAGCACCAGGCATGCTTCCATGAAGCTGTTTGGGTAAAGTCGTGCTCTTTGTTGTCCAGAGTTTTCTGCTCTCCTATCCCTACCAGGGATGGCCCAAGCAGGTCTCTGTGCCCACATCATTCATCACCTTGGGCGCTGGGCAGAGTGGTAAGGAGGGCAGAGTGCAAGGAAGAGGGATGAAGGCGAAGAGGATGCAACAACTCAGTCTGCATGCCCAGAGTATGTGATGTGGTTCAGGGTGAGTTGAGGGCATGAAGATGTCAAAGCCAGCGAGCAGCTTGTCTGTGCGCAGAATGGCTCTCCATCTCGGAAGAACGTCCCTGAATTTGGGAAGTGAGTTAAGCCCAGATTCTCAAATGCTGGGATGACAGCACAACTCTGGGACGCACAGCCAACACAGCAGCCTGGGGAGCAGCCCCACATCACTGCTTTAACCGGGTCCACTTGAAACACTTTGCAGCCAAGTCAGCTGAAAATAAAAGGCTGAGATAGGCTCCAGTTTCCATCCTGAGCCAAACAAAACTCTCAATTTCTGCAGCTGCCATCCAGCTTCCACACTTTTGGCTGTCATCACTTTTTGTGTTGTGCTGCCATAAATCCACGCAGCTATTGTTCCTCGGTGAGACAGCGTGTACTGACAGATAATGCTTTTATTATTCCAAGCAGCACTGTGCCCATCCACAGCACCAGGAGACATTTATTGTCTGCCAATTATTTATTAGGTGACTAATGTACAGAAATGAAACGTTTCTGAAAACGTATCCAGTACAGACTTATGCCAAAATGGTTTGTGTTACAGCTGGGGCTTGAGCTGAGGTAAGATCTCCCCAAAGTCAGGTGCAACTCAAAACTGTAATAAGGCAAGAGGGATGCCTCCATGGGTAATTCAAATAAATCAAAGAGGGAAGGGACAGAGAAGAAATGGACTCCTTGGCCTGGTGTCACAGCAGAGACTATCAAAAGGACTGTTTTCTTTCAGAACATGCAGTTTGTGAAGTTCAGATTTTCATGGGGATATGTCCACCTTTTCCAGCAGGAGCAGAGGAACTAATTCCAATGACAGTGGTGTGTTGGCTTTTGACATATTTACTAACATTTACCTTCTGCTCAGGAGCTGTGGTACTGAAAAAGTTTGGCACGCAAACATCAAATTACTTGGAAATTTTTGTTCTGTAAGGACACTTTCTGTATTTCAGAGCTGATGCAGGAAAACAAAGTAGAATTCAAAATCTGCAGCTTTTTGTGTGGGGTGAGCCACGTTGTTGGTTAAAAAACAAAAACAAAAAAAAACAAAAAAAAACCCCCAAAAAACGAAGTAAAGAATTAAGAGATCAGGTCTTGCGAAACTCAGCCCTTCTCGTGAGACCAAAGCCTTTTAATGCTGGGCTTTGCTGAGTGCCCCTTTGTTATTGCTGGTATCTGGTGAATGCCCTTTAAAGTTCAAATCCTCTCTGTGCGGTCATGCTGCGAGACTGGCCATTGTGGCAGGAAACTGTGCTGTGGTTCAAGAAGGCAGAGTACAAGAAGGGCGCATGGTGCTGCTGGCACCAATGACCCTGAAGTGGGGGGATGGGTCTGGGCCTGTTTCTGGTGTGCATCTGTGATGTGTCACAGGAATGGTGCTAATTCCTGACCCCGGTGAGCTGAGGCTCCTGCTGAGCTGCTCTCAGCCTGGGTTTCACCCTGGTGTCTTCATTTCCCTCAGCGTGCCGTGGTCAGAGGGGTTGTGTCACATCACTGCAAAGAAATATAGTGAATGGTGTTTGAGGCTTTTGAAGACGAAGAGAGATTTCACCGCAGAACTCCTCTTGGAATTTTAAGATGTTTTTGTTTTGATTTGCTTTGGTCTAAGTTGTAAAGTATCAGAGCACAGGCTGGAGGCAAATGGTGCCACTCTGGCTGCTGAGGACCATTTGCTTGGAGCTGGTAATGACCATGAGAATGAGTTTTGGCACCGTACTAGCTTAGCTGGAATGGGAGATGCTCTGGGGTTTGATTTTGGTTTTGTGGATTATGTGAAACATGGATGGGAAAGCAGGAAGATGCCAACAGAACCCTCTTTTGTGACGGTTGAAGCAAATAAATAAAATTTGAGGTACTCTGTCCTTTTTAGTTTCCTTTCTGCTACCTAAGTATAACTGCACTCGAAAGGATTGTGTGACACAGGAGCAAATGGCAAATTCTTCCTTTCAGAAATGGGGGAAGGTACTTCCTTATTTATATGTATTTTTAAGTCAGAACCAGATTCATTCCTTTGATCATGAATTGCAGCCTGTTACCAGTATTATTTCGTACTTCATCTTTTTCCATCTCGTTCCTTTCCCTTTTGATCTTGCTGTTTCTTCTGCCAGCTGTGCTACGTGAGGAGAATAAGCAAACTTGAGACCTGAACTGGTGCTGGCAAGACACATCTCCAGCTAGTAAATGACTCGTGTCGGGTGCTGGGAAGTTTGACCGGGATGTGAAAGCTTAGCAGCTGCGCTGGGCAGCAAAGGGAGAACTTTGCTTGGTGTTCATCTGACATCCTCTGTAGAGCATTCCCAGTGCAGCTGGCTTTTTGCATCCTGGTGTGCTGTGGTGCGGATCCAGCACTTGAGCATGCAGACCTTTGTGCTTCCTCTCAGGAGAAAATCCCAGCACAGACATGCAGACCCTGAGCTCTCAGGAGCAAGTACCAGACTGGGGCATGTGGGGAGCCCAGTCACAAACACCTGTGGCTCAGCAGCCATTTGAATCACAAAACCCTCATCACTGAGTAGCATTTGACTCTGGGCCACTCTGACTTTAAAGAGGTTAAAGGACCATTCCTGCCTAGGCTTGCTGTTGTGTTGTTTTGTTTTGTTTGTTTTCTCCTTATTTATACTTTTAATCTCTCATCTCTATTTGCACTCTTTTTTTTTTTTTTTTTCAACTGTGTCCTGGGCTGCGTCAAAAGTTGTGGTTGGACTTGATGATCTTGAAGGTCTTTTCCAACCTGAGCAATTCTATGATTCTAAAAGAGGGATGGCCAGCAGTGGTGGGCAGGTGATTTTCCCCCTCTACTCTGCCATCATGAGGCCCCATCTGGAGTACTGCATCCAGGCCCACAGAACAAGAAAGACATGGAGCTGTTGGAGCGGGTCCAGAGGAGGCCACAGAGGTGTTCAGAGGGCTGGAGCACCTCTCCTATGAAGATGGGTTGAGGCAGTTGGGCTTGCTTACCTTGGAGAAGGGGAGACCTCACTGCAGCCTTCCAGTACTTGAAGGAAATTTATAAGCAAAAGGGGGACCATCTTTTCACATGATCCAATAGTGACAGGACAAGAGGGAATGGCTTTAAACTAAAAGAAAGGAAATTTAGGTTAGATGTTACAAAAGAATTCTTTACTCAGAGGGTGGTGAGGTACTGGCATATGCTGCCCAGAAAAGTCGTAAATGCCCCATCCCTGGAGGTGTTCGAGGCCAGGTTGGATGGGGCCTGAGGCAGCCTGATCTGGTGGGTGGCAACGCTGCCACCCATGGCAGGAGGATTGGAGCTTGATGATCTTTAAGGTCCCTTCCAACCCAAGCCATTCTATGACTGATTCTTCCCTTTAGGTCACAGTGGGAAGGATGGAAGGGCACTTCTGAGTATTGATAAATGTTCAGAGAAATTTCCAAATGTCTGTAGGTATCATATGGTAGGATACAATTGTATATTTTTGCAAATCTATCTAGGCACAGATCTATCATGAACTACCAAAGCTTTTATCACAAATCTCAGCTGATTCAGCAGCAGGTTTACCTCCTTCACCTCCATTTTGAAGTCCCATTCTCCACAGTCAAATGATTGTTTGAAAACTTCAGCTTTCATTTATTAAAAATATGTTTTCAGTTCTCATAATCATAAATGGACGGTTACAAAAAATATCTTGTGCTTCAATTGAAGGACCCAGAAAGATAAGGAGGTTAAGGAGAACAGAATGTTGTTAGTTCACAAGTAAGCAGTTTTAAGAATAATCTCCTGACCAGTTGAATTGAGCCTTTTGATTTCAGAGTGCCACAGACTTTCAATACCCGTCTCCATTAAAAACCTTTTCCTAATTTAAGCAGTTCTTACTGCTCTGATTTCTGCGCCTGGTCATTCTTATGCTAACCTACATTTTAATTCATTACGCCCTTGTTTATGCAAGATAAGAAATTGTGCTGCACGTTGTACTACTATTAAGCTGCAATTACTGCATTTTTTGCCTTTTGTGTGTTAGAGTTATCTTGTGTAGACAGGAGGGTCCAAATGCATACATACTGCATGGTGTTTGCAGTGCTTGGGTAGTCCACAGCTGTGCTGTGCCTTTTATCTTCAAATCTGTTTCAGATCTGCCTCCAGTCCATTGTGACTGGGGTGTTCTGCTCCTGTTCTTCCACTCTTGCAAGCCAATGTAATGATGAGAGTAGGCAATACACTGACTCTATTTCTTACAGTTCTATTTTTTTTTTAATCTCCAAACCACTGAAAATTCTGGCTGGAGTGGATCTCTTTACCTCCCATTGGGTGGGTTTGACCCCATTTTACTATATCAAAATACTGGGAAAATAGTGATGGCCTTTGGATCTTGAAAGGAGAATCCCAGCTGATGGCTGCCCAGCAGACATTCAGCAGCCTTAAATGAGAATACTTAAAGAGCCAAATTTAACATTTCAAAACCATCACTCCTTTGTTTCTGTATATTTTTGTGGCTGTCTGAAGCAAAAATGTGCACGGTGATAAAGGGGCAGGCAGCAGGTGATAGTATCCTTGACTATAGTGCTGATAATGCCAAGGTTGTGGGTGAGACACTGTCACAGGCTGCCCAGAGAAGCTGCGGATGCCCCATCCCTGGAGGTGTTAAAGGCCAGGTTGGATGGGGCCCTGGGCAGCCTGAGCTGGTGGGTTGCAATGCTGCCTGTGGCAGTGGACTTTAAATTCCCTTCCAGCTCAAGCCATTCTCTGATTCCCGTGAAGACTGTGAGGTTTTTCTGATTAGCAATGATTACAGAAAGGAAATAACCCAGCCAGGCAGTGCTCTACAGGTGTTAAACAATAAGAAATAAATCTGGGAATGGAAAACTTTAATTGCAAATAATAATAATAATAATCTGGAATTAGGGAACTTTCTGAATGATCCCACAGGCTTGAAAGAAAGTTGCACAGCTATCTTTGCTAGAGGGGGTGAGCATGGCAATAGCAAACCCAGGGGACTGAGCTGGAAGTTTGTGATCTGGTAGTTTGTTAGTGTTCTAGGTAATCTGGGCATGCACAATATATGAGACAGAGAGAAAGAGGATTTCTTTGTTTGCAGATCTGCCTGCTGGAGCTTAACTGTTTTACAGTGGAAGCAGAACAAAGCAAATAGGCTGCAAAAGGGCACATGCAACTCTCCTTTAATGCTGAGAGGGGACAAATCCATTCCTCTGGGGAAGCATTTTAGAAGATGCAGTTGATCTGTATTGTAATGTTTATTGTTATTAAGGGACAATTTATATATCTCTAGCCTCATGTCTTATTTTTTCTTCAAAAATATAATCCTAAAAAAGCTTTGATGCAGACGTGTAATTGAGGGAAGAAGGTAATAAAAGGAAAAAAATAAACACTGAAGTAAAAAAAAAATGAGTAGAAGTGAAATGATGTACATGAAAAAGAGGAAGAGATGACTGTTTCCTAATCCTGTCAGCAATCTGGGGTGTGAAGACAGGACATGGTCACAGCTCTGCAGCAAAGGTAAACCCTGAAGGAACATGGGAAGTGCTGGGAAGTAGGATGCAAGGCACTTCCAAGCATATCCGCATCCTCCTGGGCCTGGAACACTGTCAGGGGTGCTGCTTCCACCCCAAATAATGTGAATGCCACTGGCCACCCCTCTGAGTACATGAATGCACTCTCTTCAGTCTCTTTCCTCTGGTGACAAGTGAGGCAAGAGAATAGGCTTAAGCTGCACCGGAGGAAGTTTAATTGGACGTTGGGAAGAAGTTCTTCATGGAGACGGTTGTCAAGTATTGCAGTGGGCTGCCCAGGGAAGTGGTGCACTGTCCATTCGTAGAGGTATCCAAAAGATGTGGCTGTGACATTGAGGGACATGAATTAGTGACGGCACTCGTGTAGATCAAGCTGATGATTGGACTTGGTCCAACCAGGCATTGCCCTGCAGTGCCACCAGCTTTTCAATAGCTTACTTGTTTGCCAGCAAGTTATTTCCATGATTTGTGACTTTTGCTGCACAAGTGAGCACCAAAACAGCTCCAGAGCAAATGCTGCAGAAGTTTCTGTAAGTTGCTGGAAAACAGCCTGATAAAATAAACAGATGCTGTCATTAAAAATAAAGCAGAATGCCTGCTAAATAGAGCTGCCCCCAAAGAAAGGGAAAATATCTCACGCTTCATACGTTGCATTAGCTGGGTTTTATTTTGGTAATTTTAAACTTCTTGAGGTAGAGTTACTGAAGCCTCAGTTGCATGCTTGCTGTTGTCATGCTGGGGAGGGCTACAGACCCCATGCTGTGGAGATGCAGTGCCTGAATTTTTCAGTGATACCTTGACTTGGGCACATTGCATGCGCTGGCTTTTTAGAGAAGCTGGCTTTTTTGTTTTACATGCAAAGAAAAATAGTTGAGGCATATAAAGTTTGGACTCAGAGGACCCCAACTATTCTTTTTTCCTTAGTTGAAGAGAACAAGGCTGCTTCTCACAGAGCAGAAAGCCTGCCAAGATGAAATTGGTAGAAGATGTTGAGAGCAGGCCAGTGGCAGGGGGTATGCTGAAATGGAAACCCCACTGCTCTGGGACAGCCACAGCTCTCTGGAAGTAAAAAGGGATAAGGACAGCATCATCCTGTGATCTCTCCTGAGGATAAATACAGCTGTGGTAGCTCAGAGGAGGTGGCAGAAGTGCCTCTGCAGACCTGGAGCTGTTTCCCGAGGAACGCGAGAAGAACGGAAATCCTGCCTTTCTCAGTGGTCTGCCGATATAAGCCAGATTTCGATGTTATTGAGAAGACAATAAATGATTTAGTCTGTATTAAATATTCCAGTTTTATGGCTATGTGGCTGAATTGCTGCTTCCCTGGAGGGATGAAACGGGGACTATTAATGAACAGATCGGTAGGAGGGAGGGTTGGTATGGTAGCAGTGATCCAGAAATGGCACTAATGTCTGAGCTTATTTTCATCCTCCTCATATCATGCCTTTACTAGTTTTAGCTTTGCTGACAACTTATTTTGCATAAGATATTCCCATTTTTAGGTCTTGCACTCTCTGTGATTGCTTTTTTATTTTTTTAGTGAATTTTTTTTTTTTTTTTTGCTACAGTCTAAAACATATTTGTTAGGTATACTGTGGCCAGCAGTCTATTTGCCAATGAGGTGCTTGGATATTGTGGTGCCTGGCACATTTGGGAATGCACTTAGCTCTTTATGAAGCTTTTTGAGTACTTCCTCTGGGGAGACTGCTTTGGATGTGGCTGGTGTTGGGCTCTCACTGTTATTCTGCAGGGAAACTTGATCAGGCCCAAAGTCCAGCAAACAAATCCACATTGTAAAGTTCTTCTGATAATTACTTTTACAGATGTTAGGGGAATTAATTCCATAACTTCTGTGAAGTTTAAGTTTCCCATTCCTTGTCAGCTTGTCAGCACTTCAACCTCTTCTGAAGTTTTGATCCTCCAGAAGAATTTTCCTAGTAAGCTAATGCTGGAAAATCTTTCCCTTGTTATTTTTCACTTTTTGAAGGATTAATAAACAAAAGTGTTGTAAACTACAGCATTTAAGGCTAATCTTTTTACAACCCCACAAAAGCAAGGAAACGGAAAATGGCACTCCCTCTTGTTTCTTGTGCTTGTTACTAACAGGGGGAACTCCTAACCTGAGAGCAGGCATTTCTTCAGCTCCAGCTAAGCTTCCTTTTAGCTCTGACAGATGTGCATTTTCTGTGGATCGGGGAAGTGAAGGACCCGAGCAGCTAAAGGTTTATGTGCTAGTAGTTCTGATCAGAGAACAGATCATTTCATCCTGCAAAAACATGGGGATTTTGAAGGAGCTCCCCCTCCTCACTTCAAATTAAGCACTTCCAGAGACTGCAAGAACTCATTTTATTTGCATTTTAGACTTCAGAAGAAAATGTAATGTAGTCCATACGGCTTGAAACTGTATGTTTTTTTTAAATCCATATTTAAATATTTCTTTCTGAAACATTTGACAGAATAAGGTCCAACTTCTTTTTCATGAGATCATTTCACTGTATTCTCTTCCAATTTTGGTAGAAGCAAAGTGGCATTTCGCACTGAAAGGCTGTCAGTGAAAAGCAATCTGGTTTCTGGCCACCTCCTGTGTGTGTCCCACACAAGGATCTCCTCCAGCTATGGACCCAGCCCTGTCCTCGGCCAGGCGGCCTTCCTCTAAGCCTTCACTGAACCTCCCAGAGCTCAGAACCTTCTCTGCTCTTCCTTGATGCTGCTCTGGACAGTCAGCCTTGCCTCTGTATATTTTACACAGAGCTGGAAGCAGGTTCATTATTTCTCAAAAAAGTGAAATACTTTTTATTGTGGGGCCTTTGCAGAGGTTATGACTATTGTCAATGATAAAATTGTTGTTACTGGTGGTGGTTAATCATATATGAAGGGACAGTAGCTCTTCTATGAGAAATACATTAATTCTTTTTGATGGGAAGGGATGATACCACACAGTCACCATCGCCTCGCTGTGCATTATGAAATGATTGCAACTTTGTTTGCCATGAAGAAATCCAGATTGTGAGTACAGAAATGAAAGTAACAAGTAAAAATGTTAAGTTAAAGACACTCAAGTTATATTTGGCAATGCATTAAGGCATGCAGGAAGGCTTGGAAAGATACTCTGAATCGAGAGAGTGGTGGTCAATGACTCAATGTCTGGATGGAGATCAGTGATGAGTGGTGTCCACAGAGGTTAGTACTGGGACCAGTGCTGTTTAATATCTTCATCATCAATGACATTGGCAGTGGGATTGAGTGCACCCTCAGCAAGTTTGCAGCTGATACCAAACTGTGTGGTGCAGTCTACATGCCTGAGGGATGGAATGCCATCCAGAGAGACCTACACAGGTTTCAGCTGTGGGCACAGGTCAATATCCTGAGGTTCAATAAATCCAAGTGTAAGTTCTTGCACCTAGGTCACGGCAACCCCTCCTATCAGTACAAACTGAGCAGTGAAAGGATTGAGCACAGCCCTGCTGGAAAGAACCTGGGGATACTGGTGGGTGGAAAGCTGTACATGAGCCAGTAATGTGTCCTCGCAGCCCAGAAAGCCAACTGTATCCTGGGTTGCATCAAAAGATGTATGGCCTGCAGGTTGATAGAGGTGATCCTGCCCCTCTGCTCTGCACTGGTGAAACCTCACCTGGAGTACTGCATCCAGATGTGGAGTCCTCAGTACAGGAGAGACATGGAGCTGTTGGAGCGCATCCCGAGAAGGGCCACAAAAATGATCAGAGAGATGGAGCACCTCCCCTATGAGGACAGGATGAGAGAGCTGGAGTTGCTCAACTTGAAGAAGAGAAGGCTCCAGGGAGACATGAGAGCAGCCTTTCAGCATCTAAAGGAGGGACTATGAGAAAGAAGGGGACAGACTTTTTATCAGGTCTGTGGTGACAGGACTAGGGGAAATACTTTCAAGCTAAAAGAGAGGAGGTTTTAATTAGATAAAAGAAAAGAAGTTTACAATAAAGTTGGTGTGGTACTGGAGCAGGTTGCCCTGAGAGGTGGTGGATACCCTGTCCCTGGAGACATTCAAGGTCAGATTGGGTGAGACTGTGAGCAACCTGATCTAGCTGTAGATGTCCCTGTTCATTTCAGGGGAGTTGGATTAGATAATCTTTAAGAGTTCCTTCCCACTCAGCCAATTTTATAATTCTATGATTCTAAGACTGATATTTCAAGGTCAGTGCCATCTTGTTTGGTTTTTGGCACTCTGTTCCTCCTTAACTTTTCAAATTGGAATTATGCATTTTCTTGATTATTTGTCTTCTTTCTCTTTGTTAGTTTGGTTTTGGGGGAAAAATTTTCCCCCAAAACTAGGTAGGCTTTTTTTTTCCTTGATATTTTTTCTTGCATTAACATTCCTCCAGTTCAGCTCAAGGGACAGCAAACAGCTGTGTTGTGCTTCTCAGAGCTTGCAGCAGGGCCCCTTGACCTTCGCACCTGCACAGAGTGGGAGTGTCACCTGAACATCACTGCTCATCCTGGCCTCTTACTGAGATGTAAACAATTTCTGTTGTTACTGTTTTATATGCTGAGCAGATGGCCTTGCTGAAGCAAGCCATGGGGATCAAGTTTTTTTAAAAAGTTACTTATGTTTTAGGCAAGTTATTTTGATTCTCTAGTCCCTGATTCAACAGAACAGCATCTGTTTTCATGGTGATGACATTTATGAAAGGGACAGGATCCTGAGAGAAGGCAGGGAGGTTATTGACTTGCTTTGGTTCTGAGAGGCACATCTGCATCCCAACTGTTCCTCCATGCCCGGCCTCTGCCCAAAACTTGGTGTTGAATCTGGATGATCCCTGGACATGTGGAGGGAGGCCAGTGCAGGGCCTCCTCCCATTTTCCGCCAGGGAGGAGGAAGCCTTCCGCAGAGATGCTGGAGGATGCAGGGTACCAATATGCATAACCCAATGGAGGCAGGTGTGTCCAGCAAGGTTTGCTCCACAGCTGGGTGATGACCATGAGGAAATCTTTGTCTCCCTTAGCACCTGAAGATACAAATGGGAACCTAGTGATTCAGCAGACTGAAGTAAAGCCCACAGGGTCCAAGGGGAGTGCTGGCATGAAGCAAAAATGTTACTGGTATTGGTAACACCACCCATGTTGATGTTATCACTGCTGATGCTATCAGCACCTTCCAGCCATTAGCTCCTTTGACCTCTTTGTGTTCTACTCAATGCTATAAATTAGCAGAGTAGCTTTTTTTTTTTCTCCTTTCATTTTATTTTGCTTCAGAAAACAAGCTTAATCACTTTATTCTTCTAGAATGAGAGGCAATGTCATGGGAATTGTGTCAGAATTGAAATGAGATTTTTTTGCTAATATGTTGTTGCCAGTAGTTTTTTGTTTGGTGTGTTTTAATTTTTGGATAAAATGGAAAAGTTCAGAGACAGCTGGATGTACATTAATCTTAGCTAAAAGCTCTTCAGCAGATTAACCCTGGAAAGCAGACAGGATGGGAGCACAGCTGGAATGAATGATTGTTTTTTTTTTTTTATTTCAGAGGAATATCCGTAGAGCTCTTTATTTTGGGGATTCACACGAAGTATTACAAAATTATCTCTCTTTGTGTTTCTTCAGACTTCCCTTTTGAAATGTCCAGAGACTGCCTTACTACATATATTGATTTCTGTGGAGCTGTTGAAATACTTTGCTAGAATCCTTCCAACCCCTCTTTTGCTCTATTGGTGTGAGCTCTCATTTCCTGGGATTTTTATCTGTTTAAGCAAAGTTTATTGGGAATCCATTAGCTGTAGGACTGAAATCTAGGATCATGAGGCATTTGTGTAACTCAGTGCTTGCATCACGCTATTGTATTAGAAATCTGGTTTCCTAAAAAGGGCATCTTTTGGTGTTCTGGCTTGGAAAGCAGTCAGAGTCCTCCCTGGGGTCTAAGGTTTAATTACTGAGCATCCTGCACCAAGGAGGAGTCAGAAGGAAGATGTCAGAGTTTCATTTTAGAGGCAGAAATGTAAGATAAGGTAGAATAATGTGAAGGATTTGAACAAACCTTTCGTCTTTAAACAAAGCCTTTCTCCCTCCCGGTGCTGCAACATGCACATGCAGATGTGCTCTTGCACACAGGCACTTGTGAAGAGAAGAGTCTGATGCCTCTGCCACATGGTGCTGAAAGACAAAACAAGATGCCAAGGAAATCCCAAGCCCCAAACTAAAAAGCAAGCAAAATGCCCACATTGCTCTTATGCTGAATGTTTCTATCTCTCCTTTATATGTGACTGTGGGTTGGTTTCCCAGAAAAGCTCATTGCAAAGGAGCAGCTCAGCTTGTCTACAAAGGGCAGTTTTAAGGTGTCAGCTAATGCCATTGGGCTCTAGATGCTGCCGTGAAAGCAAAGAGCACAGTGTCCTGTTATGGTGGTACATGAAGGGTGTTTCTGCAATTACTGATGAATGCAGCACTGAGAGGCGAGTGTTGCCGTGGGGCTTGGGGACTTTGCATGTGGAGGGAAACAAGGACTGGAAAAGGGCACATCACTTACAGAGACAGTGTGATTGCTCCTTTAGTGGCACTGTGGTGTGAGGTAAGGAAGGGGTGAGGTGGCCATGGTGTGGAGGAGAGGGCTGGGGAAATACACTTTAGCTTGAATTACTGAGAAAATTTTCAGAGGCCTAAAACAAACTGCATATCGGGCATCTGCCTTTCTCTCTGCCTTCTCCATCAGAGCATCAAAAACTTCATAAAGATTCCCAGGTCGTTCCCTTGCAGTGCTGGGCTTGGATGTGCAAGTTTCCCTGTGCCCATTTTGTGAGGGACCTGAAAGGGCAGAAGAGATGGACTGCACAGCCTAAGGGCCTGCAGACTGCTGCTGACAGCCAAGAGCTGACTGACCTCCCACTGTGCTCACATTGAATCCTGAGGAAATAATGCACGGTGGATTTGGAGAGGATATTTTAGATGAAAGTGGTATTAAGGAGTACTGTGAGGCAAACAACCCCTGGTGACTTTTGACAAACCATTATTAACCTGTAATATTTGGAAACAAATAACAAAAACAAACAAATAACAACAAAGGATAACAAAAAAATCGAAAACTTTTAGTGCCCATGTGACATCAAATGTCCTGTTGAGCTGAGGGCTTTGATGAGAAAACATTGTAATTATATTTTAGCTGATTCTCCAGTGTCACTTCATTGGGGATTAACCACTGGTGCTGACTGAGGCTGCGTGTGCTCCAGCTGCCTGCTTTGTAATGGAGCTGCAGCCACTGCAGCTTATAGGGGAGGAAAGGTCGTCTTGCTTAGGCCAATTGGAGAGCTTCATTATTCTAACTGAAATTTCAGATTCTATTCTGAAAAATGGTGAGAGACTGATGTTACAGCTACCTAACCTACAGCTCTGTTCTGTCACCTCTGAGGACACTGGAGACTTCTCCTTGTATGTTTTCCATTGCTGGAACAGGGCATGGGTGGGTTGTTGCACACCCAGCACAGTGTCACGTACAGCATCCTGGTGAGACTTGGTCCCGAGCTCCTTCTGCCCCAGCCAGCCACCGCGGGTGCTTCAAGTTTGCTGCAACAGTGCCTGTAGCTGGAGGCACTGGGGATGTGAACACCTTGCCAAATTTCCAGTGAAGAAAGAATCCTTCCTTGTTGTTCATTTATCAATGTTACATCGAGCTCCTGAGGGAGGGAGGCCTCAGTATGCTTCTGTGGTAGTGTAGCCTCATAATGAAATTTTGGCTTTTGTTTCATGATCAGCATTTATCTCTGTTGTGCATTTCAATTTGGGGAAAGCAGGGAATAAAGACCTCAATCTGCTTTATTTTTCCTGGGGTTTATTAATCACCAGGGAGCAAGCAATATTTTCTATAGAAAGTGGTTATTATTGTTTTGTTCTTGCTTATAATTTTTTTGTGAGATATACTGATCTTCTGAATATGTTTGCACTAAATCAGTAGCTCTGTTTTGCTTATTAAGACCAAACTCTTCCTTACTGTCTATTGTTGTAGAATTAATTACCAGCCTTTATTGAATTCCTTTCTTTTTCAACAAGGAAGCATTGGAGCAGCGGACTCTGAGGATACATGAGCCACAGTGGTTTTCATAAAGCTCTGACAGGGGCCTCAAATCAGCTGTTTTGTTGTGCACATGGCTTGACTTAAGGATTTCTGTATCAAGGCATTAGAAAAACCCCCTTACATTTACATTCAGTAAGTCTCTCCTAGGGCGGCCTGAAAAGAAGGCAGCACAATATTCTGCAGAGCATTTTCTGCTTTTTTCCCTCTGATACAGCCTATGGCAGAAAGTAGCTCAACCTCTTTCTTTTTTCTCTCTTCTGTGAAAGTCCCATGAAGAACAGCACCCATGCTGACCTGTTGGATCTGACTGCTACCAAAGGTGGCTTCCCAAGCTCCCTGTTCTTTTGTCACAACTCATTGTGGCTTTTTGGCACTGAACAACATGTGGAAACCCATAGATAGAAAAAGCCTTTTTTGTTATATTTTCCTGTGACTTCTGACATGAAGCAATTTGGGAGGTATTTGGGATGCAGCTTATGTGGGATCAGGGTGGCAGAGTGTGTGGCTTGCGCTGAGAGCTGGCATAGGGAGGGCCAGCCTCAGCCTGGCAGACCCGAGACAAACAGGGTAGAACTCTCTGGCCTCTATGAGCTCCGGTCAGATCACTCTTAAAGCTTTTAGACCATCCATGATATGTGCTTCTTTGGATCTGAGGCAGCCTCCTAATGTTTGACTTTGTGGTGGGAAAAGGAGTTTGGCTAAGGTATGTGACTGATACTTAGATATGAGTAATTAGCTGTCCTGCTAGGAGGAGCTGGGTTACCTCTAGCCCAGAGAGTCTACCTTCACAGTGAGCAGACATGCAGTTTGGCCTTCTTTCAGTCTCTACCATTTTTACTCTGCTCTTCCCCAGAGATTGTTGCAAGTTGCCAACTTGCTGAGATTTGTCTCCTCGGTTCTTCTCCACAGAGCCTGGGCAGGAACAAACCCACAGCCTCACTACAAACTGGATAGCATTTGGGCAGCAGAGCTTGGCTTTAAATCACAAACACCAGATAGGCACTTTGAAGTGTCTTCAGTTTCAGTAACTTCTTTGCTCCCTTTGTGCATTGACATTTTTCTGGCTCAAGGTGGAAAGGAGTGAAGTGTTGCCTGGAGATACAGCAAGGTCTACAAGCCATAGTGGGGCTGGAAAAACAGATGTGTGACAAGGCAGGACCTGGCCAAGGCAGCTGCAAGGCTTCAGGATTTAGGTTCTTGGAAAGGATGCAGCAGTGGGGAACGCTGGACAAAGCTGCAGAAACCTGGCTCTAGCATCCAGGTGCAAGATCCCTCCACTGCTCTTGGGGTGGCCCTCTGGGGAAATGTCTGGGCCAGAGCATGCTGGCCCTGCAGCACTGACTCTGCACTGTCTGCCTCAGTGGGTGCAGGTGCAGGCTTATAAGGCTTGCAGAGGAGAACTAGAGCCTAGCGCCAGCTGGAGGAATGGAAGCAGAGACCTCGATCCAGCCAAAGTACCTTTCTTTTGGCCGTCAGGGAGGAGACATGGCACTGAGAATTAATTTGCTCAATTTGTTCATTCCTGCTGAGAAGGAATGTACGTCTGTGCAAAATGATGCTGGAAGCTTTAATACATGCTTCATCCATGTCATGGGCTAGCAGAAGGTGAAAAGGAAAGATTTCTTAATGTTGGTGATTCTCCCCGATAATGCCATGGCCAGATTTCATGAGGTCTGACCATAGGGAATTTGGAGGAGGAAGTAAGAGGAAAAGTGGTGCTTAAGTAACCCAAGTATTCCCATTTTATCTCAGTCTTGAATCAGTTCCAGTGTCAGGCATGTCTGAGTGTTGGTGGTCCCTGTCCCCTCACTGTGAAGCTGATGGTCCTAGGGAAAGGGAACAGGACTGCAACCAATGCCGTCAGCAGATAGTGCTGTGGCTGGGAAATGCTCACATGCCACCTATGAGGAGGCACTTAAGCAAGTTCAGGGTTGGCCCTTGCACCTACGTGCAGACATGCTCAGTTCTCAGAGGCTCTGCCTCATGGAGGTTGGAAGATGGGAGTTCCTGCAGGTGAGTGGGAAAGCACTTGCTACTCCAGTGAGAGCAGGAATCAGTGCTGGATAAATACCTTGAATAGAGGATAGATGACTGTGCATCATGAACACCTGGAGTTGCCTACTGTGCAGCCTGCGGGCTTGACAAAAACTTGACTGTGGGCCTATGTGGTGTGTTTGCATGAGTAGCATAACAGAACATAAAATCTATGAGGCTGACAGTGTTGCACGGTTCATTCTGCTAGGGCTTGGGGCTTTCCACTTAATTTTTTATTAGCTAGAGGAAAAGGATGTGAAATGCCTTTAACCTGTTTCTGCAGGATAACAACAGACATAGCACAGGAATGCTGTGTCTCTTTGCTGGATAAATTCCCAATTGGCTTTTTCTGGTAGTGTTCATTCAGGAAAGAGGATGTCTACTATGTAGTTAAAAACATAATGGAGTGTGTAGAGCCAGTCACATCACTGTCACATCGTCACCAGGAGTGGTATGTCCTCCAAGGCTGCCGCCCAATAAAGGATTTTCCAATAAAATTAGTAAAGCTGGAGGAAGTGAAATTCACAGTAAGCAGTCTGGCAGCATGTAACATTAATTATCAGTAATCTAATACACTAATGGTTGGACCAGCAAATACTGGAGAAAGAAGCAGGTAGGTCCGCTGCTGGGGAGATAAAACTTGAGGTCAGATGAAAATAGCTTTTCAGTTGCTTGAATAAAGGGATAGAGATGGTTGAGAAGTATTATGTTAATTGTCCCTATCTTAAAAACAAAACAAAACAAAAAAGCAGCCTTGAACAATAAGAAGTATGTATGCTGGCACACAACTCACATTAAGGAAACCGTGTTGTTTTGGTGATGAGCACCAGCCCCTAGGAGGTGTGAGCTGCACTCCCACTGGGAAGCTGGAAGAGTGCGTGCTGCAGGAAGAGTCACTCCTAGGAGTGTTGTCCTGTGCAGACAGAAGCAGAAGGGAATACAGGCATCTCAACTGGATGCTTCATTTGCAGCAGAGCAAATTACTTTGTGTTTATGTTGGAAATGTATGTGAAAAGAAAGGTGCAAAGGCTAGCTGATGGAAAGGTATTGACAAGAGGCATGAGATTCTTTCTCTCTAGGTGACCCTTCAGTTCATCTTAAAATCCTACTGATTTCTCATTATCCTTATAAATAATTCCTGAAATTTTATCCTGAAATAAACCCCAGTGATCGCACTTGGGGATGAAATGATGCACTGAAAATGTAGAAGAGCTTGAGGCTCTGCACAGCACAGCATTCCAAAGCACAGGGTCAGAATTCTGACTCAGACATTCAAGACATGATATGCTTACACACGAATGCCCACACTTGCCTGAAAGATTGGTGTCCCCCCAGTCTCTTTTTTACACATGGATTGCATTAACTGCTGAGAACATCTTAAGAGAGGTGGGCAGGGCTCTGTTGTCTCAGAAGTAAATAGCAGCACTGAAGATGCTTTTCTCTCCTTGTCTTTCTGTCTGTATGTGTGCATGACAAGCAGCTCAACACCATCCTTGCTTTCCAGCAAAGCAAGCACTTAATTTAAAGGAACTGATGCTCCTGTTTGTTTTTGAGTTGGCGATAATGGCTTGGTAATGGTAGTATCTAAGTCGCTATCATCATCCTAACATCTTCTGTGGACTTTTCAGAGATATCTCATTTGCTTGCTTGGTATATAAAAGCTGTTCCTGCTGAGCATAATGTCTTGAATATAATTCTTACTCAATTACTAGAAAAGTGCTGTAAACATTGTGGAAATTCGGTAAGGGAGCCGTAACACACTCCATCTATCAGTTTACTGTTTTTCTGTCATTTGTCTGACCTTATGAATGGATCTGTCTTCATAACTGCAAATACAGTTTGAGAAGGGAAGTGGGCTGTGATTATTTGTAGCTATTTTTAAAACCATCTTTTGTCCTCCCATTCTTTGCCATATGTCTCCGTAACTCTGAGCACAGTGGGAAGTAATTGCAGTTGCAAGTAAACGAAGAATTATTAAAGCGTTGCTTTACTGAAAATGTTCCATTTCTGAGCTGATGTGCATAGATACAGAAGCTGCAGGAATGATCTGTATTGTATGAAATAATTGCCATTACAGTGGATTTCTCAGATATGTGTATAGTTTAATTTTGATTTGAAGTTCCTCTGCTTTTTCCAGTGTAGGAGAACGTACGCTGGGGAGTCAGGGAGCTGCAGGAGAGGAGCTGCTTCTGTCTGGGGGTGCAGCTCATACCAGAGGGCAGGAAGCCCTTCCGACTGTCCCTGCTGCCGTGTGTTGTGCTAGGGCCCAGGTTCATTCTGAGTGCTACTGAAGATGCCAGAGACTTTTTCTTGAGGAGTGGGTGGGTGGAGGAGAAACTTTAAGCAAGGCTACCAGCACAGAACAGCAATTGTGTTTGTGTGTTTGTGTCTGTGTGTTTGTATGGGTACAATGTGGCAGTCAAAAATGCCCCCTGACTAGTCCAAAAGCTGAAATTTCACCAAAGCTTTCTGAAGATTTTCTGGAATGTTGGCAGTGATACCTCTTAAATGACATGTGACAAAAAACTTCTATGTGCTTAGAAGTTCTGAGTCTTTCTGGGAATCTCTTGTGTCCTTTGGTCCAACAGAAGAAGAAAACTGTAAGCCTTGCCTTGGTGAACTGGGGACCCAATCTTTCTTACAAGCAAGTTGAAACGTATTTACCCCACTTCGGCTGGATCGGTGGGGCTGACATCACACACGTGTGGAAAGCAACATGGTGCATTCCTTCTGCTCAGTTGCACATTTGGCTTCTCAGCTAGTCCTGAGTAGTGGAAAGATGATGTTTATTTCTAGGAGTCTTTGTTAAACATCCTACACATTCCTCTTAAGTATCTGGTATTAGTAGCTGCTGGAAATGTGATGCAGACTTAATGGACCATGTGTTTGTTGGCAAGTGCTACCTGTGACACCAATCTAAAGGCCTTAGCCTTTTTTTTCCCCCTTCAAGTCCAAGCATCATTCCTTGCACTAAATACACCGTTTTCTTCGTTTCCACCTGTATAAACTACAGAGTATCGGTATCTGGGGATTTCCCTGCACGTGGAGAGGGAAGACATGAAGTCTGAAACTACTGAAAGAAGTTGGAAACTCAGACCTCTAAAGCTATTCCACATGGTCTTGAAACATTAAAGCAAGTTTTATTACAGAGAATAGTTTACATTACACTCATTTATTAAAACCTAAGGACATCTTTATAAAAACTACTGTATATAAAGACAAGAGCAGTGCAATAGCAGTGTAAAACACGTTTTTGGTTTACTTGGCAATCACTTTAGAAAGACAACATGATTCATAATATGAAGTTAAGTATGCTGCAAAAAACAGGACAGGTTTAGATCAAAAACTATATTAGCAAATCACTGGACACTGGCACATATTGATTTCAAACATTGAGTGTTATGTAAACAGTGTTATCATCAGCGTATCAATAGTGAGAAACCACTATAACCCTAGAATTTCTAGTTAGCTTAATTAGCCTAAAATTTGACTGTAGACTATTAAAATGGACTATCCTACTGTATATATTATCTTCTTAGTGATTTACTACTTATGTAAAAGGAGGACTAGAAAAAATGTCTGTCTTATGCAAGAGAATTTTCAAGGATGAGAAAATATGTTTCTTTCCAGGGAGCTGGCTGGGTTTTGTTTCAGTTGTCCTCATTTTTCATACATCACCACTGGTAATTAAATAGAACTGGCTTTAAAAATTGCTTTGATGTATTACTTCAACGCTTCTGCAAGTGGACAGTTCTCATATAGAAATTACAACCATAATAAAACTATTAAAAACAGTTATCTAAAATAGCTGCTACAATATGCTGATGTATACATTAAAAGGCCAGGTTGTTGTCACTTTCTGTTTTTGTACAATCGATAACCAGGCACAAAACATGGTTAATTACAACACCAAGTCCTGCACAAGCTGTATTATGTATCTTTTTATGTTCTATGTTACGCACAGCAATTATTAAGAAGTTGGACACTCAGTTCTTAGTAAAACATAGGAGAGAAGATGAGTTGGACAAGGAAGGAGGCTTCTGGAGCACAAATGTAATTAACAGCCACTGAAGTAGCTGACATTGGTGTACAGGGTGTACAATGAAATTATGCACTTTTGTTAATTTTATATCACTTTTTTTCCCAACTATATCAGGATGGACATTGAGAAATATATTTATTTTAGCCCAGGTCTTTTCTTTTAGAGAGAGATCATGTTTGAACCAGGCTCTTTCTGCAGAAATAATTGAGTGATTCATTGCAGTTCATTTGGTACACCATAATTATGTAGGTCAGGTGAATGCATGGTGCTATCAGAGCTCTGCTATACAGAAGTTTGTTGTGTTCAGGCTACCTTTTGTCTAGCAGCGCTCTTCTGCTATATCTTGTCAGTACAGGAGATCAGTAAGGGAGAAGGGCTGACAGCAGTTGAGGCTGGGAAACGTGTGTGCACTGTTTCCCTTTAGTTTAAGGCCCAGCAAGCATTAGTCTTATTCAAGACCTTATTATTCTGCTAAACTAGGTAGGCTATCAGGTGATTATAGCAATGCAATTGATGAACATCATCAGCTATGATGTGGATTTATCCATAAATTAATTGGTAGGCGAAATCAGAACTTCAGCCAGAGAGTATCTACCTTATATTAACTGGCTTTGTATATAGAATCGAAGGAAAACAAAGAAAACAGCTAATCAATTACAAGGTATACAGGTACTAGAAGTAAAGCATAAAACTGCTCATTAATAACGCACAATTCCCAGAGGGAAAAAAACCCCTACAAAATACAGTAATTCACACAAACCAGTATCTAATACAAATTCCTCCATGAACATAAGTTTTTACAAAGCTCTCTGCGGTGGCTATTGCCTCACAATGAAAGAAGATGCTGACAGAAGGCCAAAGGAGCAAACAGCTACTGCAAAACACTGATTGCTGTAGGCCTAGGTACTTTGATGACTGTCTGCAGGGATTGTGAACCTTGGAGCCAGTGTGGAAGTGGGAGAAGACACGATGCCTTCAGAGGCAGGGATAGTGTTGTCTGCAGCTACTTGGCTTCCTTTGCTGTCCTTGCAAGGTGGCCCTGCTAGCACCATTGTGCATCCTCACTGGGAGAGATCTGCCAGCACTCAGAGCTCAGCTCCTTCCCCTGCTGAAGCTCCAGGCTCCCAAGATAGAGCCACTGGGGCTGTGCTGATATCTGCAAGCTACTTACTGTGCTTGTTTGCTGGAGGTCCTTTTTGTTCCCAGCTTCTGCCATGTGCTAACAAAATGTTCTTGTGAAAAACTAAGTTCTCCTGTGTTTGGAGTAAAACAAGGTTTAAAAAGTACTGACTGCTTTTTATTTGAAGTGCTGCAAAGAAGCGCACGCATTCTGTGAAGAGAAAGGGCAGCCAGGCTTCTGCTTACCTAGAGCAAGATGGAGCCTAATGCCTGCAGGGTGGCATACTTATCTGAGGCATTTGAACTCTTGCTAGTTAGTTGCTGCTTGCCTTTATGCAGGGATACTCAGTTTTTTTTATTTTTACTAGTTGGATTGCAAAGCAAAGGGACTTCAGCATGTCTGTATCCTCTTCAGATTGGGCCTTCTTTGGAGACCAGGCACTCATGCGCTCTCTAGACCTGCTGGCTCCCCTAGCAGTAATTGTTCCTGGGGTGTTCAGTTGCATACTGTCATGCACTCCAGTAACTACGAATTAGCTGAGATCTTTCAGGAATCTATCCCTTTTGAGTTCAGCTTAAGACTAAAATGCTCTCAAATCAAAAAGGCTAAAAAAAAATAATAAAAAAAAATTATTCACAAGGTGCTTCTTTATAGTCATTGTCAAGGTGTTCTTCATGCTTGTTATACAATAAAATGTGTCATTATTATAAAATTACTTGTATCTGCAGGATAAAAGATTAGGCAGGAAAAATTAATTTGGTATTATCATGGCACTGTGTTTCAGTTTCTAGATGAACTCTGTTTAGTTGTCATTGCCAGGTTCCCCATATATAGATTTTAACAAATGATTACATTTCACACAGTTTGCTTGTGTGATATTGTGTGATTTTTTAAGTAAACCTGTCCTGTGGAAAGTTAAGTCAAGCTATCACAACTTAGTGACCAAGTACTTCACGTGCTTTTGTGGCAGCATCATTGCCCTTTCGGCTTACAAACGAACCCTTAGATTTTAGAGGGATAAATTCTGATGCCAGTCAGTGGCTCAGGGAATTGGATTATTGCCTTGTAAAGCAGAGGGACAATGTTATTATTGCTTTTGTAATATAAAGGTTGTTACTTGTCTTCTAATATTCTTTCAGTTTCAAGGAGTATGGGGGAGCAATGGAGTGTCTGTTGCTTCTTAATAAAAGCTCCCCACTTCAGAAAAGTATGTGAAGCTGAAGCTGAGATGTATTCAGGTATTTGATATCTTAGCAAAATCATTGCCAGTGATCTTAAAATGTGCACAAAGGCTGAATCAATTGCAACCCTGCAGTTTGATTGGTGGTGAAGGCTTCACATACCTTGTAATGCATGACAACATGGGGACTGCCAGCATCTACTCTACTGTGACAAAATAATCACCAGAGAACTTTGGAAAAACTCACATTCAGTATTCTGACATTTAGATTAGGCTCAAATGGCAATAGATGGATGGGGAGGCAAAGAAAAGTTATCTACCAAAGGTTTGTCTTGTGATCTTTTTCCACCTTTGTCCGGATTTGCCAGAGCAACTTTATTTTCTTCCTACTGAGCACTTTCTCAAACATCATGCTTCCTTTCAAAGATGATACTGTTGGTCTAAAATTAAAATATTGCTTACGGTCTACTTTCTTCTGGAAACTCTTTCTATGTTGTTTGCCTATAGAGGTTGTCTGAAAGATGGTTCTCTTCAGGTGACTTGGTCGACCTGGATCCCGTCATTTTTCTCTCCCTGCTGCTTATCCACCATTTTTTAAGCTCTTGTCATTGAGTTGGTTTCCTTGAAAGCTGCTCCATGGAGTCTGATCTTACCTCTCCCATCCTGAGGCACATCAATATACTTTTCTGGAAGACATAAAATACACAGGTTACCATAATGTTTTGTAAGCACTCAACATCAAAGTATTTTCTGTAAAGATAAATGTGTAGTATTCTCAGGTGTGGATTTAATCTGGGAAGGCAGGAAAAGAGCAAGGGAATGGGTGAGAAAGAAAAAACTACAGAACTCTTGGATCTGAGGTAACGATAAAAATTGGATTTTATTCCAAATCCATTTTTTTCTATGTATATGTGGATTACTGTTCCACATTGCTGAGCTGTCTGCTACCTGTGTGATGAAAAGATAAAATATTTACCTAAAAGGTAACAACTGCAGAGCTCTTCATTTCTAGTGCAAGCTATCCACTGTAGCAATACAAAGTGCAGAGGGCTTCCTTCTGCAACTATAAATTTACTTTGAAGCAAATTTTATTTGCTTACACAATCTTACTTCGGCTGTTTACATGAGCAAAAGGGTATTCCTGTGACCATATTGTAAATGCCTTTAGCAAATGCCACGGAGTCTTCCTCTTGCACTTGTTACCAAGGTATGCATCAGACCAAGCACAAACTGCTTACTTTAACCTCAGTTCCTTTCATATGATGGGAAAATGCTGTTTTTCTACTTCTGCATATGTAAATGAGTATATGTTATAGTTGTGCTTTTCTTACAGAAGTGTTGTGTTTATTTTTTTTGCTTGCAATACCTCCGGACAATACTGTAATTCTGCCCATCTTCACCTTGTGGAAAGAGTGTAACTGTGATACAGGAACTGTGGTAGCATGTATAGTAGCCTAACGACATAAAGTGTTGAAGTAAACTGGGACTGCTAATCATAACGATAAATTGAAGTGATGCATCTGCTTGCTTGAGTAGGAAAGCATTAAGTGTATGAATAGAAGCTGCTGGAGGCACAATTAGGTATCCTTGTAGCAGCAGTACTTCATTATCTTCTCCCAGCAGAGTTCTTTACATATTGGGTATTCCCAAGTCCATGCGCTACGTTATACACGTTGCATTTCATTAATGTATTAAATGTAAAGAAACATCTGGTTCAGACAGCAGAATATCCATGGGAATCAGCATGCTTGAGGTTATCTAGTGTTTACCCATCAAATCTGGTGTATGAGGCAGTATATGCTCACTATATCCTCAATAACCTTATTCATATTAGAAATAGAGCAAAAGTACTTTGGAGTCTGTTTTCTCACTGTCCTTTTTTGACCTTGGTAGAAACGTCCACTAACAAATCTGCAGACCTGCCTCTCTGAAGACAGAAGTGGTTTAAAGTAAGTTTGCTTGTATCTAGAAGAGAGCCTGCTGAGACCTGGCTATCACTAATTTAATAAATACCCGGAGAGAGGGGAAAGAGAAGAGTGAAAGCATGTGTCGTGGCTTGGAGCCACCTGTGACCTTCACAACACCTTCAGTAGCTTCTTTTCACTTTTTTTCTGGAGTGCTGCATGTGCTTCAGCTCAGACCAAGTGTTTTACTCATCTCCAGCCTGTGTAATTTAAATCACTAGCTTCTTTGACAGAATGAGATTTTTTTTCCTCTCCTCTCCTCTCCTCTCCTCTCCTCTCCTCTCCTCTCCTCT